>NC_079368.1:11400000-11575000 GCF_021018895.1 Seriola aureovittata
ACATTACTCATCCCAGCAACTCAGCCACAGTGGGTAAGACACAAGACAGGGTAGTGTGCGTTTGTGTGTGTGTGTGTGTGTGTGTGTGTGTGTGTTTGTGTGTGTGTGTCTGAGGCTTTGAAAGGCCACAGAGGATGACAGAGAAAGAGACAGAGTATTACTTCTCAATAATTCAACCTATCAGGACATCATTTTTAGGAAATGTGCTCTCTTCTGTCACATGTGAGCTCTTTCTTCTTCCTCTCACTTGAATTTGTGAGTTTAATTTCCACTCAGTCATGCCTAGGATAATGGGAAATGCCTGCTTCATTACATGTGAATCATCAGTTACTTTGTGTGAATCACCGATCAATTCTAGTTATCTAACGTGTTACATCACACTGGGAGCAATATGTTCAACGTTTTGTATTCAAGGGATCGAACAGTACAATAAAGATTGACTTAGATTGATGTCTCCTCCGGAACTAAAGGTACAATTCAGAATTTTTAACCATCTAAATTTTGATTACATTTCTGTTCGGTTTTATCCCTGGTGCAGTCTGTCTTTTTTAATATTAAAAGCAGCTCCCCTGGACAGTCTAAAACCAGAAATTAACATACTTACAAGTATTGCCAGTGGAGTGACAGTCTTATATGTTGAGTCACATGCTGAGCCATGTGATGAGCCAGCATTGATGCCGTGTTTTAATGTAATGTCACTTTGGTATCTTTGTACATGTAAAAGGTTGCTCTCCAGTAGTCGACTTCAATTGACTTCTAAAGTCTTCTGTGGCTCCTCTGAAAAATAACAAATAAAAAGCCTGAAATAAATAAATTAATAAAAGGTCTGAAGAATAACTTCAGTGATGCCTTTCAGTTTAGCTTTGGCTGTGAGGCTTCATTTTTAACAGATATCCTGCAAACTGGGGGCATAGGCATTTACTGAGCATGGAAAGTTTAAATAAAAGAGTTGCATTATGGGGTTTTTGGACCTTGACCCATAGAGGAGACTAAAAGTTTGGATATCGCATCCTCCAAGTACTCACAGCACACAGTGATTCAACATTAAAGTTTTTTAAAAGGCGTTGTATTAAAATAAATGTTTTGCATGTGGTTGCATTAACCATAAAGTGAAAAAGGTAGTGAAAACAAGGATAGTAATTAAACTGGTTGGGCCTTCAAATGAAGAGCTACTGTATATGAAATTTCATTTGTGCTTAAGATTGAACACATGAACAAAGAACAATAAGCTGCCCAAAACTGACCCAAAAAAACAGACACACTGAACCAGATACATTACACATGCATCTGTTAGAAATTACCATATACACAGTGAGAATTAAAGTGATGCCATCTGGCACCGTGGCAGTGTAGAGATACAGTGTGAACAGAGCAGAGTTTCATGTTCATTGTGGGACAGGTATAAATCCCGGACCTTTATAGCACACTGCCGCCTTCCACTGGCTGAGCTAATGGATTGGCTATGCTCTGCAAGCGTGTGTCTATGTGTGAGTGTGGTGTTTGTGTGTCTGTGAGTGTGTGAGTGTGACGGGGGGGGGGGGGCATTGTCAGCTGGTCTTGTGCAGGACAGGGCTTTGTGTCAGGCAGGTCAGCTGGGGCTCGACGAAGGATGACACCCCGCCCAAACACACATACACACACACACACACACACACACACACACACACACACACACACACACAAGTGCCCCCCCCCCCGCCTGCACACAGACACACAAACAACAAGTGCACACACTCTTTGTGCAGACACTGAAAAACATGCAGCCAATCAGATATAAGATTAGATGTATGCATGTATCCACCCACACTCCTACACCCCCATCCCACCTCACCAAAGGTCTTAAATCATGCTGTCCACTCAAAAGCCATTAGGTCAAACCATTTGTACTGCTTATTAAAATTTGCAATGATGGAGCAATAACAATAATAAAAAAAAGATTTTCTAATCTCTTCAATATTTGAATCAAATAGAAGTGAAATAGGCCAATTCTCATAGCATGTGAGTGGGAACATAAAAGTAAAATTGCAGGGTCATTGTTCAGACAAACAGGCTCGGGGCTCTGAACAGGACTAATGGAGAAACAATAGCAGTCAACTGAAAGGATGAGTGAACGGAGCGGCTAAAAAAGATTATGGTAGATCCACAGAGATACTGTATTTTATTTGCTAAGTGCGTCAACAGACCATGTGAAAACATTTTATGGTAAATCGTTTCCGACAGTATGATGTAATATGATGTAACCTTTAGTGCAATTCTGTCTGCAAATGTTGAAAGATCACAACAAAGGGCCATGTTGCTTCCCACGGTTTGTTATTAGTTCAGTTTTAACAAACTGATTTTGATATAGATTTTTGTGTGAATCAGTTGTGTTCTATCAGTATATAGACGGTAAAGCTGTCTTTCTTCTTCACATTAAGAGGACGTATACGTTTACTCGTGACTAAAAATGGGGTGTAAGATTTACACTTGTTTTGTCAGCAACAGGACTTAGGGGCCATATCTTTTCTGTTGTTGTTGTTTGTTCATTTGGAACACAGTACCTTGTATATTTTCCTGTCGTGATGTGTGATTGTATTTCATCCACAAGGCGTTTTGTCACTCTGTGGGATGCTGAATGCTCTACTGCCTTAGAGAGGCTTGTACTCCAGCAGTGAGACTGTGTGAAAGTGTGTGTTATTTGTGTGGTTGTGTAAGGGTGTGTGTAAGAGAGTGAGCCAGTGTGTGTATGTCTGAACAAACAGCATAAAGGAAGGATGGTGGTAAATCACTATAAAACTGAAACTCTCCAGCCCTCTCATTGTGAGGACTAGTCATTTATTTAACACTCAAATATGGTCCTGGGCTGTTTGGGGAGAATACATCAACCGGCACACAAGAGTCCAAACAAAGAGCGGCACACTTCAACAGACAAAGAGGGAAAAGAGAGAGGGAAAGCGCCTTTTTTTTCTCCTTCAGATGAAGTGTTGTTTGTTCAGGGTGGGTGCAGGGCACCGAGTGGGACGGATGGATGGAGGGAGGGACTGATGGAAGAAGGGAGGGAGGGAAGGATGAATGGTTATTACACAGTTAGTCAATGCACAAATGGGGGGGTGTCTG
This sequence comes from Seriola aureovittata, assembly GCF_021018895.1. Classification (NCBI taxonomy): domain Eukaryota; kingdom Metazoa; phylum Chordata; class Actinopteri; order Carangiformes; family Carangidae; genus Seriola; species Seriola aureovittata. Next base: position 11,403,097 of record NC_079368.1, read on the forward strand.
TGGGTGATAGTGGGGAGGGGGTGGGTGCACGGGGAGGGTGTAAAAGATCTTTTGTGAAGGCTGGGAGTTAATCACTTGAGCGGCACACGCCAGTTCTATGGGAGCACATGTTGTACACTGACTCCCCTGGGGGGAGCAGGAGGTCCCAAAACTTGCACACACACACACACACTCACACACACACACACACACACACACACAGCTGAATTTACATGTCAGTTATAATGCAAAGCTGGGTACAGGCCGATTAGAAAAGCAGGAATACCCACCCCCTCCACAGAACAGTTAGCAGACCCTCCTGGCCGTGGTGATAGTGTGAGCTCTGCATTCGCTGCTGGTTCATTCAAGGCCGTGCACACACACAGACACACACACATGCCAGCCTGTTCGGTTTCTCCAGGACTTGCTAGATGACTCTGCAGCGGCCTTGCTAGAGATGGATGCTTGGTTTGACCTGGCAGTAAGTAAAATCTATTGTTTCATTACTTCAGTCCCGTGTCAGTGGTGGATGCTAATATGTGAGAGTGATAGTGAAGACTGGGGTTTAGATTTAGTGGCAGACATCCAGGCACAGTGGAATAGAGGCAGTCACAGTCATGTCAGAGACTATCTACATCAGTGCCACAGGGGAATGCTTTGCTTTGTACTCGTGAAGGTACAAATTTAACATCATATACCATTACTCAACATCAGTAGCTGTTTACTTTGTGGAATATATTTTGAATTTTATTCTGAGCAAAATAGGAAATCAAAACAGATGCTGTGCTGGAAGATTTTGTTCATGATTAGAAGGTTTCATGCAATTTAGGGATATCTCTCTTTTCCTGTATTCACCTCAAATAAACTGTCAGCTTCGTCCTCTGCCATAACCACCACTCGAACTTTCCTTCCTCCCTCTGTATGCGTGCTACTCTGTCTCACTTAGTGTCTCTCTGAAATTCTCCTGCCATTATTTTCCTCATCATGAAACATCTATTTTGTACATGTCTCATCTGACTTATCATTGTTTTCTGGGTGATGAAAAGTGACAGCCGTGATCAGCGCTCCCTCCTTCATTTAGCATTTTCCCCTTCAAGCATGCTCATCAAACACCTCAGGAAAATGACACTGACAGCTATTTGTCCCCTTACAAACACCATCCTATAACCAATAATTATGGATTAGTCTCGAGTCAAATGCTACAATAACATGTGACTTACAGTGGGCCATTAGTCCCAAGCATTGTCGCTGTGGCTATTATAAAATGGTTAAAGACTGAGGACCAGGTGGTTAGGGGAGCCCATAAGCCCCAACAGCCAGTATGGAGCCTTTTCCTACTAAGTCACTGCTGAGGGAAGTTTTCCCCTGTGGGTTAGAGATCATGACGAGCAACATCTGGGGTCTGGTTGCCTTTAAGAGAGAGGTGGGGACAGTGGATAGAGAGCATCACTAGTAACTCTGTGAAATGTCCATGTAGACTGTAAGGGATAATTTAAAAATGTTTTTTTTTTTTTTTTCTGTGCTTCATCCAATCGTTATTTATTTAAAATCCAAGCTAATCGAATTATTAAAACTTAAATATTTCGGTGTGTTCTGTCTATACAATGTTCAAGTGCAATAGCAAATACAAAATGATTGCATAGTGTTATTTAGATGGCAGCACCAGCCAAGTGTTGAGCAGGCAGTAAGTAGCCTAACTGCCAGTTTGTTTAGAGGAAGGGCACCTAAAGGGTTATTTGTCAAATTCAACGGCCAAGCCATAAATCTAGACACACAAAGCCGGGCAGGATGCCAAGATGGACTTTTCTTCACTTTGTTTGTTTTGCAAATGTGAATACACCTGCTGTTCATAACAAGATGTCTGGACTGAACAGGAAACAATAAAATTAAACAACTAGAAAAATGATAAACACCAGAGGCAACTATTATATGGCTTTGTCCTTTCATGAAAAAAATCCTCTGTTCAAGGATCAATATTTATCTTCTTTGTGTATAATCCGTGTCATACCTTTCTTGTCCTGCAGATGAAGCCGCTGACTGTACTTCTCTGGGGTCATGAGTTGTGTCTTCTCCTCTCTTCTGTGTAACTCGACCGCCTGGATTTCAGCCCCACCTTGCGCCCACCTATGCCTGCAGGACCATGGGTAGCGTCAGTAGCCTCATCAACAGCAACAGCCTCAACAGCAAACACTGCAAGGCGTCTGAGCATAGGATAAAAAAGGGAACAAACCATCATAGAAAGAGTGGAGGCTGCAGCCTTGACGGGTTACTGAAGTGTGGCTTCACTCAGGGCTCCTCGTCCACCACTTATCCCTCTAAAGGCCTCACCCACTCCCGGTCAGGACGAAGTGAAGATTTTTTTTACATCAAGGTGAGCACATGTGCCTTCTTGTCACATTTATATAACAAAATTCATTGCACTGCTCTGAGATCAAATGTTTATCCTGTTTCACACAAGGTGAGCCATAAACCGAGGTCAGTGTATCACAGAGGAGGATCAATGGAGGACCGAGGGAACAGAGATGGGGAATCAGATGGGCGACTGCAACCGAAGCTGCTGCTCATGTCAGGGAAAATGACGGAGAGGGTGAGCGAAATGACAATTTTTCCACAAGATTATATAATTTTTTTCAACAATTTAGATTAAAATATTAATGGCAAACTTTATATATCTATATGGTAAATATGTATCTTAGCATATGACTGGAAACAGGGGGAAACAGTCTGGCTCTGTCCACAGGTAACAAAATTCGCTTACCAGTTACTCTGAAGCTCACAAATTAACACACAATATATAATTTGTTTACTCTGTAAGAATAAAAGCAACAATTCTCAGTTTTACAAGGGGATGTGTGGCGTATTGTTTTTTGGCCCAGCGCAGTTGCCAGGCAACCAGAGAAACTCCAGGATGTTAATGCTCACAGCAAAGAAATAGTTCAGCACTTACCCCCCATGTAAAATGGAAAACTTTGGTTTTTAGCACAGGATACACAAACAATATAAATTGTGCCAATTAGTGAGTTTTAGAAGTGCCATGGGGTCAATTTTGTTACCTTTGAACAGAGCCAGGCTAGCTTTTTAGCCCTGTTTCCAGTCTTTATGCTGAGCTAAGCTAACCTGCTGCTGGCAGTAGCTTCATATTTAGCATGCAGCTTTGAGAGTGGTATCAATCTTGGCAAGAAAGCAGATAAGTGTATTTCCTTAACTATTCCTTTAAGATTTAGACATGATAGATTGTAATATGTCTCATAAAACATAGCTTCTACTGTGCTTTACATGACTGGAACCATTGCTACGATTTTTCTTATAATCATTTAAAAGATCATACTGCATTTCACATCTCTGGTTGCACGCAGACGTATTTTACTCCAGTGGAAGGATAAGAATCCCCCCTCTCCTAACTCTTGGCTGAAGGATCTAATGTCATTCCTACACTTAGAAAAAATCAAATACAGTATTAGGGGGTGTGCCGACAAATTTTATAAAACTTGGAATCCCTTTCTCTCCTTAATTGATTCAATTCCCTCCTTAGATGATTAAAGTGGATGGATCTGACTGAGATACACTGATGTAACTCTTTTTTTTTGAGAGGGGCCAGGGGTTGTTCTGATGAGTTGATGGTTGAACTTTAAGCACAACGTGTACAAATTGTGATAGTTAAATTTTTAATTTTGTTTTCCAAGCATTTCGGATCCCTCCTCTAAATGTCCCTTTTTGTTATTTCTATCATTATTATTATTATTTATTTTTTATTTTTTTTATTTTTTTTTATTTTTTATAATTTTTTTTAATTACTATTATTATTTATTTTTTGTTGTTGTTGTTTGTTTGTTTGTTGGTTTGGTAATTGTTCACCCCTCCTGTTTTTCTTTGAGGGGGAGAGAGTCAGGTTTGCTCATGGTCAGCATTACTCATTGCATTTTGCTCATGGTTTGTGAATGTAACTCTCTTATTTGCGTGTGTGTGGGGGGGTGTTCTGAAAGGGGGAAAAATGGGTGAAATGTATCCTCACTAAAGGAAATGTGTTGTATCTTGATAGCCCAATAAAAAATATATATGGAAAAAAAAAAAAAAAAAAAGATCATACTGCATAACTGCAACAGACTTTGAAAACCTCACAGTGAAGTTGAGGATAAAACATGCACAGCAGGTGGTTTAATAGGTAGCAGCCGGTCCATATTACCTGTGCTGAACCTTCCCATCTTATTAATCACCCCCTCCCAGATTAATGACCTAAGAATGCCTTGATCTTCTCAGAGAAGTCATTTCTGTGCCAGGAATAAGAAAGCGAACAGAGACTCCTTCAATAGGTCTTTATTCCTCTGGGGCAAGACGGGGGGGGGCAAGACGGGGGGGGGGGGGGGGGGGGGGGGGGGGGGTAGGAAGCAGCTTTAAAAGAGACAGAGCAGAGAAGAAAGGAGAATAGAGAGAAGGATCGAGGGCCAAAGAGAGTTTGAGGGATAGAAAGAGAGAGAGAGAGGAAAAAAAAAAAACAAGGCAAGGCATCCCAGTCATGAAGTCAGTGAGAAGGAATGCTGAGCTCACAAGCTTTACCTCTTCCACTTCAGCAGTAGCTCATATTATTAATATCACAGAGAGGGGCTATTCATCTTCCCTCAGACAGCACATGGGGGAGAGATGCGGGTTGCAGAAGGGAGGAAAAGAGGACAGAAGGGAGGGGAGGTATGGTACTGCTTGTGGCGTTCTTGGACAGCACAGATGGGGCATGTGGAGTATAAGTTCATCTTTGAAATGAGTTTTCTTCATTATGACAGTCTAGTGAATTTTACTTGCAACTACTGTTGTGTGGCTTTTAATACCGTCAGCTTGTAGTGAAGCAATTCTGCACGCTTCACTGGTTCTATTTCTAATATGAAAAGACATGATTGGAAAAAACATCTATCCCTTTCATTTGTACAGACTTCTACCACGTGACAATATTTATCTCTCTGAAAGCCAGTCATTATGATTTTTCAAGTTTCAGAATGTGACTCATCCTCGGCTTTTTGCACTTTCCGTAACAGTACAAGAGGACTATCTTTTTGCCGTGCTGTCAGCTAAGAGAAGCCACTGAATATGAAAACAAAAATAGGGGAGGGCACCCCTGACTGTGTGTCATTTCACTCTTCCAGACCTCTGCTGAGAAGTCATTGGTCCGTTCCACTGCCTTCAAGCCTGTGATTCCCAGGAGTACGTCCTCCACAGAGACAGGCCAGAGCAGCCTGGACCACATCCTCTGTCCTCTGGTGAAAGCAAGGACTCCAGACATTAGACACAAGCAAGACACTTTCTCAGGTCTTTGTCTATTCTATATTGGTAAAACATCTTAAAATGAGATTATTCAGGTTGAATGACAAATTACACTCAAGCCAAATGTCATCCCTTTTCCTTTCAGGGACTCTCTCAGACTCCGGACGTAACTCTATGTCTAGCCTCCCCACCCACAGCACCAGCGGCAGCCTAAGTGCTTCCACAGGCCCTGTCAGTCACAGCGACGGCAGCTCAGCTCCCGCAAACAGCCTCAGCAAGGGAGTACAACCCAGTTTGCCTTCATGGGTCAGTGGGAATAGCGCTAACCTTGACTGTAGCTACAGGGCTGTTTTAAACAGCAGTGGGATGGCTTCTAAGGCTAATGGGGATGCTGGCTCCCCACTTTCTGCAGATGAGCCAAGCCCTCTCTCTGAAACTGCAGGTGGGATTCGCTCCCCTATTACTACAGATGAGTCACTGATTGAACGTTTGGAACAAAGGCTGCTGGAGAGAGAGACTGAACTGCAGGAGCTACAGGTACCAAGCTGTAATAAAAAAAATTAAAAAAAGCATGTGTTCAAGATCAGCATCCCTCATTAGTAGTTGGACTGTACAAGTGTTTGAGATTTTTTTATTTAGATTTGTTCACCTTACAACAGGTGAGTTTTGAGGAGAAGGAATCAGACACCTGCCAGCTGTTTGAGGAGAGACAAAAATACTGCGCTGAGGAGATGGAAGGGCTGAAGCAGCGATGCTCCATGAAGCTACGACAAGTGTCCCAAATGGCTGCAAAAGCCCATCAAGCACTCCAGCTGCAGGTCAGCCAGCTCCAGGTCAGCCCAGCTCCTTTTTTCTTACCAGTCCCCATTAAGGCTGGTTCATTATCCCATCAAGCCTTTCACCCTTTCCAGCTAATCAGTAAATCAAATAAGATCAATATTTCACCATTAGGTGCACAGAAATTCCACACTTTGCACATGTGAAATGAACAATCGACTCTTGTACAGGCGGAGAAGGAGAGGCTTCAGGAGGACGTCTCAAAGTTAAGCCGGGAGAAGGATCTTGTCCAACTCAGACTGAGGTCTTATGAGACTGAGAGCACACAGTTGGCTCCGACACTCGAGGAAACTCAATGGGAGGTGAGCCATGAGTCATACGTGTGATATCAGTTGGATTTGAAACCTTGCTGCATACAATACAATCTGGTACAACCTTCCTGCTGGGGTGTGGAAACATGGTGTTTTTCCATCACTAGAGGAGCAAATCCAAAATGTTCATCATCATTTTTAATAAGAAACTGAAATCAAAAAAGAGTCAGAGGTATCAGCTTCCCCATTTTCCTAAGTAGTTCACAATGCTGCCCTTTTACACCAAGAGCATGACTTACTTTTACCTTAATAAAAAAACATCTTTCTTTGCCACAATATTACATTGTTTTATCTTCATAATTGCCTCTGTCCAAATGTAGGTGTGCCAGAAGACAGGCGAGATCTCACTGTTGAAGCAGCAACTGAGAGACAGCCAAGCCGACGTCAGCCACAAGCTAAACGAGATAGTCAGCCTGAGGGTGTCACTGAAGGAGAACACAGCAAAGATGGAGATGCTCCAGAAACAGAATAAAGACCATGAAGACAAACTCCACTCTCGCACTATAGAAGTTGAGGTTAGTCTGTTGAGTCTGTGATTCAATGGCAAGTCACTGCACAATGTTTAAATAATGCCCACAGAGTGCTTATAAGATGAAAGCACTTTTATTGGGGAATTATAGTTACTATTATGTGATACACTCAACTGCAACATTCAGACCTTTCAATGTCTGTGTTTTAGAAGACATATATAATCACAGTCTTTACTGAGAGAGCTTATTTGACTCTCTACATGATTAGGCCTGTTATATCAGTCAGAATAATCATCTTAGTTGCTGCCTATGTCTGAATATTTTCCATTTTTAATTCAGGTTTGCCAAAATGAACTCCAGCGCAAGAAGAATGAGGCTGATTTGCTGAGAGAAAAAGTGGGCAAACTGGAGAAAGACATTCAGGGAATGAAACAGGATCTGGCCACGGCCAAAGAGCAGAGGCTGCAACATAGTTTGCAACTTGAGGGCAATGCCCAGACTCAGGCCTCAGAGAAACTAATCCAAGGCTCAGGCTCCCCTGCTCAGGGCCAGGGGGAGGAGAACAGGGAAAACATCTCCACAGATCAACTCCGGAGAGAAGTTGAGAGACTGAAGCGGCAGCTCACGCAGGAGAAGGATGCTCAAGAGAAGCTGGCCAACAGCTTTGAGCAGGAGAGGCAGACGTGGAACAAGGAGAAAGACAGGGTCATCAAGTACCAGAAGCAACTCCAGATCAACTACCTGCAGATGCACAAGAAGAACCAGGACCTGGAGAGGATCTTGAAGGAGCTGACCACTGAACTGGAGAACCGGACAGAGCTAGGCATGGACCTTACCTACAGCTCAGGGTTACAAACATATGACGACGTTATTGCCACAGAGATTTGATGGGAGCACTCACGTGCTAAAACTGATACTGTCACTGGACTGTTTTTTGACCACGGATATTTATGTGACTTAATGCCACATGCAACATCACAACAACTGGAGCTCATTCACTGTAGTGTTTTACGAGGTTTATTTAATAGAACATGCATCTGGTGGTGTTTTGAGTCAAGGGCGTAAAAAACAGTAAAATTATACTTAGCTTTTTGTGATGACACTGTTACTACTTGTTTAAAAGTTAAAAAAAAAAAAACTAAGTTATTTAATGTTCAAATGAGAATATGTTTTATTTTTTTACCACGTTATCTAAGGATCACTCATCATTCAAATAATGCACAACTTTGTCACTTATTAATTTTTAATTGATACAGGCCAGACAATATCTGACTCATCTGTTTCATGATTAATGCCTGACGGTAACACATGATAAGCATGATTGTGGTTGAACATCTGTCCCTTCAGTCCCTTCAGAAAATGACAGTGATATATCATCCATTGTGTCTGGGTTCCTAAGGCTTCATTTACTTGGCCTTGTGTATCCATTTTACTGTATTCTCCCAAAACAGTTGTAAACTATTTCAAAAACAATGCATGTGTCTTATGTTGTGACATGTCTACACCATTGTAAAAAATATGTTTTCCACCACAAATACATGTTAGAATCACTTTCAGCTGTCATGTATTTTCACCCTTACATTCAAAGAGATAATAGTGCAATTAATATATTTTTTTTATTAGATTATCTGCATGTTTTTGTCATTCTCTGAATCTTGTAAACACTTTAAAGCCTTCTGTTACTGAGAACATTTCAGTGATCAGTGAATTCAACTTCATTAAGACACACAAGTGTCTATTCAGGTGTCATATTATGTCCTAATATACAATAACCATCTCTCCACTGATCTTATATTTAATATATGAAATATTTCTTTTTTCATGAACACTATTGTCTGAAATGGGTTCAGGCAGTTAGATGTAATCTAACTGTCCTAATTAATTTACTAAGGCTCCTTTTACAACCATAAGCAAGGATTAAAACTTTGGCTCAGAGGACAGTGAGTTCTTTGTTAAGTAAACTGTAGGCTCTAGGTCTGAACTATGCAGAGAACGGAACATTTATTATACTATCAATATGTCTTGTTAATGCACATAATATAGAATGGTATATACTAGAGACCACCTCTGACAGATACCAAAGACAAATGCAAATGTTGGCATTCACCCTGTGGTGTGTGTGTTTAGAGGGACAGAGGTTGAAGGGGGCTGGATAGAGTAAAATAAAATCAAATATTTAAGAGAGAAACAAAAGGCAAAAAGGTGATCTCTTGGTAGTACGCTTCATGAGAGTTAGCTGGCACTGTTCCACTTGGAGACAAACAATCGTTCCGAGTATCAGCCCTGGCCATTTGGCTCTACTATTCTGGAGCTATTCCACTTCCCACAAGGGCAAAGTAGTTTGTGAAGCAGAAGTTTAACTACTACACCCACTCAATACTCAGGGGCTTGCACAGACTATCAGGCAGAAGTATATACACACACTGCTCTGGTCAAAAATGTGTGTCAATCTCTGTAATGAGGCTGCTTGAGAATGCTCAGCTACCTGCTCTTACATTACATTACCATGGCAGTTCAGCAGAGATTTGGAGGCAGACAGACTAAGTGGAAATCTAAGGTGAGGTGCTGTAACTAGTGACACTCAAACTCGAGTGTCTGATAAGTGTTTTACAGCCTTTATTCTGGGCCTTAGCACAGAAAAGTGATCAAATAGGGAAGAAGCAAAATTACGTTTGATAATGCAGCTTTGGTACTGGACAAAAATAATTCTTGGAATCCAACACACAAAATTAAACTTAAAGCATGTTGTACACCTTGGGCAAAAAAACCCTCAGTGAATTGGTCTTTGTTCTGAGATAGAACTGGAAATAAGTACCAAAAAACAAGCAAGGGTGCAAACACGTAGGTGATTTGAAAAGCAGAAAATATTTGTCATTTGTGTATCACTGCTCCCTGTAACACTTTTGCTGTATTCTGAAAAAAGTGAATATTACATCTATCTCAGTAGACACACTTATTCATGGGGATTCTTTTTGCCAAAAGAGCACAAAGAAGTGAGCAGGTGTATATGTTTAAATATCACCAAATATATTATTGGACTTTGCTTCTTTTCATTACTAAATTGATCCTTTAATGCACTTCACGTTGAAAGGCATATATGGGTGAATACTTGACTTCCTTCATTACATAAACAACACCACAATAGACAAAACACTGTAGCTATAAATCTATAGAGGTATTAGATTTACAAAAAAAAAAAGATTTGTCAAAATCTTGTTACTATTTATTACACTTCACATGCAATTGCTGGATTTTGGACTCAGAAATAAATATGAATGTTGTTATATATTCAAAGCTGTCTTCAACTGCACTCTTTGTCAGTTCCTCATTATCATTCTCAATTCCTCTTGGACTTAAATAATAATGAGAAGATTGTTTTCTTCTCCCGTCTAATCATCTAATTTCAGCCCATTGATAGTGTTTCCTTCCTCACACAGCAGCTCCTTCCAGCTTAGCTTCTGTCATAACTAAGCTGATTGGACGAAATCAAAACTGAAATCAAATTAAGGCCCATTGTCAGTGTGTGTGGCTCCGTTACTGACATGAAAGGAGGACCACACAGAAGAGATAACAAGAAATTCAAAGCTGCTGGTTTGACATGAAAGAAAATAACAGAACTGGGTGGGTGGGGGGATTTCTTCCTCAGAATAACCATATAGCAGACATCATCTTCACTTATACAACTGTATATAATAAACATGAATCCCTGCTGCTATGTTTTCCTGTGCTTTAAACAATAAGTATGCAGCCATTTTCTGATGTGCTTTAACAGCAGAATAGTTGAAAAAAATGTATTAAACTTTAACTTCCAACTTCCATTTATCTTTTTCATAAAATCTACCATTGTCAATTAAGGCATGTAGTAGCGAGGGTTTTTGGGCAAGTTATGATATACTATTTCTTTTTATGGACTCAGCTGAACATAAAGAGTTGTAGTCCAGCAGATGTCTCAGTGTGATTGGACAGCAGTGAGGCAGCCATAAGAAGACACTTGGTGATAATTTAGCCTTGCCCTGCAGTGACATGATAATAATGCACTCATATCCTGCTGTGATTCTCCTGATCGGCTGACAGTCAAGCACAAAAGGGCTTGAATTCATTAGCAACGGGGAGGCACATTTGCAAACCGTGTTTTCACCATACCAAAGGGATCCCTGGTTACATATTAATAGCATACAAATGTAATTATTTCAAAAGTTGTTCTATGATAGCAATAAATTATTGTTCTCCTGTGAAATGGGAGTTTGCGCCTCATTGCATGCCTCGACCCTCACCTCCAACATTATAATAAATATTCCATACTGGTAAATAATAAATGAGTCAATAACAGCCTATCAGTTTCTACCTTGCCCTCATTCCTCATTACACACTCACATACTCAAATGTGCTATATCCCAGCCATACCCCTAAGCAATTAGTTGTTCTAAAATATCAGGGGACTAGTTATTCAGGCATGTACTTCATATTTTTATTGGTTTATTCAGAACCTTGCATGCAGACCAAGCTACAGCAAACACAGCCTCAGCAAATCCCTAAGCTCCTCCACAGTCAGCAAAGTAATTGGGGAGGGAGTCCCAAAGGGTCCTCGCACAGTGCTGAACCCTTTGCTACCGACAAGTTGAAATGGCACTGAAGGTAGATAGGAGTCGGTGCTTGTGTGTTGAGTGTGCGTGGAGGATATAAGTACAGGAGGTGGCTTGAGTACTTCGTGTAAATAGGCCCGCAGTCTTTATAGACTCAGTGGTTGGCTTGGAAACCATCTGGTTCCCCAAACCCCCAGCTGCTTTGCCCATGGTTCCCCATTTCTATGGGGATGTCAATTTCTGCTCATGGGGGTGGAGTTGGGAGGGAAGCAGCAAGGATGCCAATTTAAGCCCCCATTGCTCAAAATTAGTTAATTAACTCTATCTCTCACACATGCAGAGAGAAACTTCCTTTGTAAGTAATTCTGCCATTCATCACAATCCAACTCTTCCATTGTGAAGCTTTGCCAACTATAAGCTTGTGAAATTAGCAGGAACAGTTGAATGTGAATAAAAAAAGCCCCATAAGTGAATCCATAATATTAAATAAGCACAAACACAGAAAATGGGTTGAAACAAATTTCAAAATTAGATGCCAGATTCTTGCTTTATCTGCAATTCCAACTTCACTGATAAGAATAATGCAATCAAATTAATTTTGTTTGGACATACATTTATTGATGTTTCCAAATCAATGTATCTCACATATTCATGGAATATTCTTATCAGAGTCACAGTAACTACTACCACTGTCTACCATGAGGGAGAAGATGTGTGGGTCAGTTTGCGTGTCCCTTATGAAAACAGACTGAGCATCTAATGAGATCTACTCATATTTACAAATACTGACAAAAAGCCATACACAGTATATACAAAAAATGTCAGGTATTAATTCACAATAATCAAGTGTGTCAGTTTTGTACATTGACTCTGTGCACTGAAACAAAGTGATCATAACCTGTGGTGATGATAAACCGAAGGTGGGTTGCACTGCTTCCATTTAGCTGAAAGAGAAAATAAAAACAATCAGTTGTTTTACCTGTTGATTCTATGGATTCATGTTTGACATATTTTCATTTTGACTTACCGATATAGCGTTTGATTGAAGATGTCCTTCTGTATGTTCAAATTCTATAAATGTATATACATTCAGGTTGTTAATCCCAAATCCAATTCTATGCCATTTAAACCAAATGTGCAAAGAGATGGATGGCCCCCTTACCTTTCTCTGTGACTGACTCAAATTGAGAAGCATTTTGTGAGGTATTCTTTTCTATCTTTAGATGCTTAACTGCAAAAGAAAAAAACATGGCTATAAAGATATCCATGAATGGAATCAAACACTGAAACAACACAAATTAGGCATATTTTTCTTTTCAGTAAAACATTTAATCTTAGATTTTGTGAAATGTGGTTAAATGTGGTAAATTGTGTTCGTTCACCACTTTGGTCGACAACTTTTGTATGGATCGTCAGGAAATTTGCGATGTGCATTCAAGCCAGCTTCCAGATCTGTGATCACTTTGGTGCACCCTTGATTTTTCATCTAGCGCCTTGATTAGGTCAAAATTCCAATTTGCCCAATACTTTGGGTTTATGACCAACTACCAGCAAAATTAATGACACTCCCAACACCCTCAGCTGTCCTTCATGTTTATTGCAAATTAGCAAATGTTAGCATGCCAACATACTAAACTAAGATGGTGAACATTATGTAAGCATTATACCTGCTTCACATCAGCGTGTTAGCATTGTCATTGTGATCATGCTGGTTTCAGCATTTAGCTCATGGCACAGCCTTAGACCATTAACACACTGAACATCTTGCTTTTCATTTTGGTACCCATGTTAACGGGTTAGAGTGGACACACGTCACAGTACCAGTTGCATGGCTGTAGTTTTGTCCAGTCATGTTTTTCTTCCTTCAGATGACCATACAGTCAGTTCTTGTCTAAAACCTTCCAAATCAGTCATTTTGACCATGTAAATACTGACATGTATAATTTAAGACTTTGAGGACTAATGTAGTCAACGTAGAACTCTGTAATTCTGATTACAAACACTACTGAGCTGAAGAAACTCTAATAAGTCTAAGGAAAATTAGTCTTGACTTCATCTCAACAAAAGATTTGACAAACAGTCTGGTGTCTAAGATTTTCTAGTGTGCAGACGCTGCAGGCAAGGGTGCCCTGTCGCCTTTATTGTTAACATTATTGATTGAGCCCTTGGCCGAGGTCATCAGGACTAATCCCAACATAAATGGGATTACAGTTCGTTAAGAAAACCATGTTATCTCCCTATTTGTGGATGATGTTCTTCAGTAGGAATCCTGAAAAATTCATTTTGACAGCTCTGAACTCTATAGCCTCATTTGGTGCTCTGTCAGGTTATAAAATTAATCCAGGAAAATCTGTTGCTATGCACTTCAATATCCCCCAGAGTATGCCCATACAATCTCCCTCTCAGGTGTAAGAGAGGGGTCTCAGATACTTGGGTGTTTTCGTCACTGCTGATTTAAACCACATTTTTTCTGTACAATTTCTGTACACAAACAAAACTTTTGAGACTAATTATTCCCCTCTAATTAAAAAACTTAAAAGCAACTTGAAGAAGTGGACCCTCATGCCAACTCCCTTCTTTGGGAGAGTCAGTGTAATAAAAATGAATATCCTTCCCTAATTAAATTATCTATTTCAAAATCTCCAATGCTATTTGACCCCAGCATTTTTTAAAAGTCTTCTAACTCTTGTTATTGGAATAACATCAATAACATCAGAGAGTGAGGTTTGTTAAATTTACTAAGCCGAATGAACTGAGACGTTTATCCCTGCCCAATCTATAACTCTATTGGTCAGCTCAACATAAAATGATGAAAAATTGGTTTATGGATAGGCAGGATTCTTTATGTATTGGTCTTCAACCATATCCTAGAAGGTTTAAATCCCTCCACCTTTATCAACAATATAGACCAGATAAATTCTCTTAACAATAATATTATTATTCATAACACTACTGGTTTGGAGGGATGAGAGGAAATGTTTAAATATTCCCTCTGTTATTGGAATCCTGATTTTCTGGCACAGATTAGGAGTACTGGTCTGATGGAGTGGGTTTTCAAGGACCTATCAGATTTTACAGGCCAGCTGATCTCTAACTCTTATAAGTCTTGGATCAAATTAGAACTGATTTTAATATTCCTCTTAAAGATTTTTTTCAAATATCTCACTTTATAGAGTCTCTTTTAAGGAGGCATGGGATCCGCGTGAGACTGTAGGAATTGGAAAATGCCATAGTCTTGGCCAAATCTCTAATAGGAATAATTTCAGACATTTATGCTCCACTGCTGTACTCTGATTTCTCATCTTATGATTCCCTGAAGCCGTTGTGGGAGTGTGATCTGGAGGTGACATTTGGTTCTGCAGATTGGAAAGATTTGCAATGGCACCTTTCCAAAATCTACTTCAATGTCCATACATGAACAAAACTTTCTAAATTTTTCAAAATTTTCTAGAAGACTTATTTCACAGCTATTCACCTCCAGAAATCGTTTCCCATCGGCTCAAATCTCTGTTATGAATGTAAAATACACAAAGGTATGTTTATACACTTTTTTGGTCATTTGATCACATTCATGTGTTCTGGAAAAAGGCTCATTCTGTGATTCAGAAGGTTACTAATCAACGGTTTCAACTGTCTTCTTCATTTTATCTGTTAAACCATACACCTGAAAATCTTTTTGATACAGACATCAAATCTGTGTTAATAATTATTTTATTTCTGGTTAGCCATGTGGATCTCCTGCTGGACAAACTACTTCCTGATGTCAATCATAAATTGAACAAATTCCAGGGGCCCTTTACATTCTTTAGTGACTCTGATTCCTTTGCCCTCAGAAGGCAATGGCTGATTGCTTCATCTGGATGTGCTGTTTATTTAAAAGTTTTGATACATTTTCCCAAAGTGTGTCCAAACTTTTGACTGACACAGCTTTTTTGTGGTTTTTCCTTTACTCTCTCTCTCTCTCTCTCTCTCTCTCTCTCTCTCTATCTCTCTCTCTCTCTATTTAACTTTTATATACTAGAGCATCTGTTGTTGGTTTGGACTTTTCTGTTTATTTATTTGTTTACTCTTCGCTATTGTTGTCTATGTTGAAGGGTGTGTATGTGTTGTAGTTTAAAAATCAATGAAAAAAAAAGATTAAAATTTTATATTGACTATGTTAACAAGGAGAGACTTACAGTTTGAATTTGATCAAAATGACTAGTTTAATAGCTTTTATTAATTCATTTTTTAAGATAATGACACAGCTTGTGTTTGCAATTTGTCATGGGGGACTTCAAGACACAAAACAGCAATTCTTTGCTTGATTTCTCAATGTATTCGACTGCAGCAGTGTGTATGATAGTATCACAGCCTCCATACCATTGTAGCTGTCCACAGTCACAGCAGAGATCTTCTTGGGTTCAGCAAAGCGGATGATGAACTCCTGAGGAAACATCCCGGTCGACATCCAAAAGGTTTTAGTGTTTCTGGGTGAAAGGGACAAACAAGCATTAAATGTTAAATGTTAAAACATTGAACCAACGGGTTAGGGAGCATTGAACGAAGCGAACACCTGACTTTGACTTTCACTGTAGCGACTCAGGTATGAGCAGAACAAGCTACACTCACCCGTCAATGATGTTTTCTGGTGGGTGATTTTCATCGCTGGATGCAGCGACGACAACTTTTGCTCCCAAAGAACTCAGAGAGGAATCGATCATCTTCAGTGGGTCACAAGAGAGACTATGATCTTCGGTGCCACCTGGTTGAGGAGGATAACAAGAGTTTCGACAGTAATGCACAACAACCTGTTGTTTTAATTTACGGGTCTTGGGGAAGTGGACAACTAGCTACTGCCGTTGCCTAGTCAACCACAGCGTCGCAAGATATATACGTCAACATTATTGTAGTACGTCACCATTTCCGACGCACGTTGTTCGTTACTTGTTTAGCAATTACCACTTAGCAGTGAAATCTGCACACCTTCACATGGCGAATGGATGCAAAGAGGTGTTGTTTACTCGCGGAACTGGTCAGGTTAGTCACGTTGCATCACTGAACTTCAGATGACAGCACTTGTGCAGTTTTCCAGGCCGTTGTAGGTTTGGTGGAGATGGAGAGCTAGGATGCTAAGCTACAAGCCAACGCTGAGTTGGGCTAAGTTGGGTAACAAAGAGGAAAGGAACAGAAAAAGGGGTGAAATTAGAGATCCTCGTGGTCCCTGATTTCATTAGTCGAGATAACGCCTTGTTTAAATACAATGTCTTGGAAAAACCACATGAATTAGGTTTAGCTGCACAAAGATGTCGCACTTTGACTGCTGTAGCATCCTTCCTACTGTGTAGAATATGCAAAGGTAAACATGTCAGGTCAGAACACTGAGTGCACTTAGAAACTGTGCTCTAGAGGATCAAGTAAATTTAATAAACTATACAATTTTTCCACAACCTTTTAACATCTCATCTGTCTTATTTTCCATTAAATAGGACATATTTGTTTAAAATAGTTTTTCGTCTGTAGAGGCTCCATATCTGCTGTTCTCTTTTCCAGAGTGATGATTCGGATATATGGGATGACACAGCGCTGATAAAGGCTTATGACAAGGCAGTTGCATCATTCAAGGTAAAATTGGTGCTTTGCGCTGTATGTGGGTGTAAAATCCTTATATTTGTGTTTTCCACTCATGGTGAGTCTCTGCTGTTGCTTTCTTTGACAGACCGCCCTTAAAGGTGAAGATGAGCCACAAGCCTCCAAGAAAAACCAACCAGGAAAAAAGCGCAAAAACAACAAAAAGAACCAGAGCAGGAAAAGAACCAATGCACCACCAGATAAAACGGTTTGTAACTGGCACTAAAATACTGATAAATATACAAGTATGGAGTCATAGGACTGCCATATAAAAGAATAAGACATTAACAATGGATAAATAATAATTAAGTTAATTAAAAAAATGTGAAAATAGAAAAATAAATAAATAATAAAGAAAGCTTATTTATGTACTAATTTATGTGTGTCACAGTGGCAGGTTGGGGACTCATGCTGTGCTTACTGGTCAGAGGATGGCCAGCTTTATGCAGCCACCATCTCCTCCATAGATCAGGAGAGGGGCACTTGTACAGTTGTTTATACAGACTATGGCAACGAGGAGGAGCAGAACCTTGAAGACCTGCTTTCAGAGTTTTCTGAGGGTGATGAGGAAACAAATATAAAGGTAAAGCAAAGCAAATAAAACACAGTATACTCAGTGTTTTTTATTATATTTTTACACTCTTACCTGTTTATTTCACCGGTTAATGGTGATGTATAATGCATCAGTCAGTCCATTTTCTTTGGCTGTGTTTTTTGTATTATTCCCACATACCAAATGTAGAAGATATGATGTCAGGTCCAAACAACAAAATCTGATAGCATAAATTAAATT
Source organism: Seriola aureovittata (assembly GCF_021018895.1). Classification (NCBI taxonomy): domain Eukaryota; kingdom Metazoa; phylum Chordata; class Actinopteri; order Carangiformes; family Carangidae; genus Seriola; species Seriola aureovittata. The sequence goes on from NC_079368.1 coordinate 11,420,930, forward strand.
TCTTATTGTAAAAGTCAGGTTTTGCTGTCACTTTGTCAGAATCAAAGGAAAAGGCCTTCTGTTCAGACTCAACATTTTACATTTTCAAAATTGATAAACTCCTTTCACACATGCACCTTCATTTGTAGAGAGATCACTCATTTTACCCTCCACTCATTCCCTGATGCAGTTCACACAAGGTTAAGCCTTTCCCGCTGCAAATATGAGAAATTAACAAAATTAACAGTATGTCAGAAGGCAAGTTACCTATGATACTGTCCTTGGAGAAAAAAAAAAAAAACATTGTCTATTTTCATTTGGCTCCTGCAAATAAAAGTAGGAAGTTATTGACAGATGAGGTAACTTGAGGCAAAGAGAGATTTACCGTGCTTGATCTTCATCAAATAAGAACTCCTGGAATGTAATGAACAAAACAAAATAATTTCTATCTCACAGTCAATCTGAGGATTAAGTTGTAATTAGTATAGCACTTGCTTCTTATACAGATTGTGAATTAATGAAGCTATTGACAAGTTAATATTCATTTCTTCTTTGCCTGTACCACCCCTCAGCCCCCCCGCCCGCTTCCAAAATAAAGTTAATATGTATATCAGAAGATATCTGCCAAGGTATGAAAAGAAAAATGACAAATAAAGGTTAAAGCAGTTTGTCTCTGCTACTAAGGTAAATGAGGTGGAATCGTCGACAGAAGAGAGTGACAGGTCAACCACACCAAACCAACACAAACAACAGCCACACAGTAAAGGCCAAAAGTCTAAGGCCCACAAAGACCCACCTCCTATGTGGGCTCCTGGTTTCCCTGGGTTTCCTCCAGGCCCACCTCCCATGCATGCTTTCAGACAGGTAAGAAGAAAGTGTTTGTACCTTTTTTTTTTTCTTTTATTATTCAGTGAATAGAATTAACTGCTGATAGACTGTTTTCATACATTAATTGCTTGACATTAAAATGTTGACTTTAATCCAACTCCTTTAAATTCTTTGAGAAGGTTGGCTTTTTGCTGCAGTTAAAGTAATGGTAAAATGAAATGTAAACAATTAAATGGAATATAAACAACCTCTCAGATTTGGCATTTATCACAGGTGCAACTTTTGTTGAGACTGAACTTATTTTAAATAGAGGTTGTTTAAGCTATTAACCTCCTTTCAGTGTAAAATGATCTTGTAATACTGAGATCACAGTACTTGTTTTCAACCCTTTTTTTTTTTTTTTTTCTTTTGTGTCCTAGCAGGGTGGAAGCAGGCGATCTGGTGGTCATGGGCCTGTACCTCCTTCCTGGCCTCCCATGATGCCTTTTGGTCCTCCGGTGAGTTGGAAATGTGTCTTGTACACTAATTACAAACGCAAAAGCCACATCAGATGCTGATTTATCCGAGCACTGGGATCTGCAGTCTATGTGTAAAAAGGAGGCATTTGCCCATCCAGCTAGTAAATAGATAAACAAGCTGTCCATATAACACATTAGTGATCGACAACAAATATCATCAGACTCCAGCATCTGCAGTCTGATCACACTCCCTCGGCTGTTGATTTCTCTACCTCAGATGATCCCTCCACCTCCACCGATGAGCCCTGACATGGTGGATGACGAGGCCTTGGGCAGCGTGCTCATCTCCTGGTACATGAGTGGATATCACACAGGATACTACCTGGTATGTGCATGCTGGCTAATTGGCTTATTATGGGCTATAAAAGGGATTTACAGCTTTTACTTACAGGCTCAGTCTCTTGCATTATGTAGTGAAGAGAAGTAGGCGTATGTGGTAATTTGGACACTTTTTTGCCTTTTTGGTGAAGTTGCTCCATTTTGTTTTGCTTCTTAGCTAAAAAAGCCTTTTTAACAAATGTATCCAGGTTCATAATAGGTAGGAGTCCTTGATTTTTAAAAGGGGGAGCTCTATTAACATCAGATTCCCCGTTTTATACATTTTTTTACAGGGTTTGAAACAAGGTCGCAAAGAAGCTGCCAACTGGACAAAACTGCATCACAAATGAAATGATCAACTCAAGATTTCATCCTTGATTGAGAAGGAAATTAATTGTGAATTAAGTGTACATGCTGTGAACAGAGTGTTCATCTGAGTTCAAGGAAAAGAGTTTTGTATTCTTCTGTAAATATATTAAATAAAGGCTATCACAGCACCCTTGGTAACTGGCTTGGTATTTTGTTTTTATTACACTGTGCACTGTTTATTACACTGCTGAGACAAAATTATGTAAAATTAAAACTTATTAAACAGTAGATTCGTGTAAATACAGGCATTATTTATGGAAATGTATGTGTGACAAACTTAATGTATTCTTGTAATGGCAAGTATTGTCCAGTAGAAGTCAGACTAGTATAATGTATTCACATTATAGGGAAATGTTGCATGACTACATCATAGCATGGTGTTTAAACCTACACAGAGGAACACTTGTGTGTCTCTTGGCATGCTAAGGCTCTGATTGCAAGCCAGACTTGAGTCCTGCTTCAGTCCCTCAGGAGCTTTCCACACAGTTAATTCAAAGTCTCATTCCAGTATACGCCTTGCATTCCATCTCTCTGTTGTCCCTGAGGTGTTGCCTCATCCGCCACCCAATATAGGATCGCATCTATCATAATGTTTTTCAACTCACATCAGATGGGTGCACATTTCAGGGTGATAGCAGGCCAGGTCTCGGCTACAGACAGTATGGCAGACTGGGCCAGATGTGCAGATAAAGACTGATTCTCTAGCAAAATCACTGATACATGAAGATCATATTAAGATCATTCAAAGACATTTTGTCCTCATGTCTTTTACACTCGACAAACTCAACCTTGCAAACCTTAAATGTTGATGAGAAAAGAGACGGATATTCGTATTTCATAACTTTATACAGCAGAGCACAAAGTCTGCTCACCTGCTGAGCTGTCCCGAAAACTGATGCTGGAATGTTTCAGGTTTAATCATGTAAGAAACGTAGGGCAATGGTTGCAAATGCTGTATGCAAGTTTATATTTAGAATATAGAAAACCACATGTAATTACAGTTGGAACAACCACAGTCATTCTGCTGAGGCTGTTGCACTTTCCTTCCATGAAAAGAAAGTCAAACAGATTCCCTGCATTTTCTATACTGGTGATTTACTGCCTGCTTGCACCCAGTCTTCAGGTTCTAAGCTATTGGGCAATTGATCATACACTATGTATGTATATACATATTTATATTTACAAATATATATATATATATATATATGTGTGTGTGTGTGTGTTCGTGAAAGAAAGAAACAGAATAGGGTTTTGTGGTGGGATGTAGCAGCATGAATGTGTCCTGTTTTTTTTTTTTTATACCATGTGATCTTCCTCCAGCTGCTCCTTAGCTATTGCTCTCTGAGTGAAGAGCGGTCCCTTTGTTTGTGCACTGACTGTGGTCGGCATTTTGTAGCCTACTGTGACTGTGTCAGTGTTGACTGCTATATTTGATTCTCACTGTAGCAGTCACTTTTGTCTTGTTCCCTGCTTTCTGCGCATGTTTGTGGGCGAAAGAGAGAAAAGAGGGATGGTAACAGGAGTACATGTAGTCGGTAGGATGTACAAATAGAATATGCACTATAAACGAGGGGTGATAAACCAGACCTATCTTTTCCCCACAGATGGGTTTAAAATCTGCCACAGCAAAGCCTGCACATAAGCCCATTGCTTGCCTGACTGCAGCAAACTGAGCTGCCCAAAGGGCTCGATGGAGCCCAGCAAGGAGTTAAAAGGGGGTCAGACCTAGCTTGGGAAAGCACTGCGCCCCTCTGTGACTGTCTACCCCCTACTGACCAGGGCGGCATGAGGCATGTAAACATAATCTGCATTTCACATAGTTGCTTCTAGGAAACAGACTGACATCCAAGTGAGATCACATTGCTGCGTGAGTTACAGCGCCTTCAGCTATTTACCCAAGCTCCCAACATCAACAAACAGCCTGTTTTTAAATAAGAGACTTGGGGGGAGATTAGAGAAACAGGGGCTGCACAAGCCCCTTTCCCTTTTTTCCATAGAGACCGAGCACCAAACACTCAATGCAGAACTAAAGTCATCATTACATTTTTAAGATTTTGGTGAAAACACCATTAACCCCAAATGAGAAGAGTAAGTGTTATTTGAGACAGGAAAACTTCTAAGGATAATTGGTAAGAGTTTGGTCTGTGCTAAATCACTGGATTAAAGTGAATGTGAGGCTTTGTTTTACAAAAGGGATAGTGCACCAAACTGTTGAGTAATCCGGGTGAAACATAGCGTGGGAAATTATTGCAACCTTATTTATATCTTTTTCTGAAACAAGACTCTGCAAACAGACGCTAAATATAGATTTTATGATTGGCAGACAGACAGCAGATTGCAGTTTCAAGGCTGTTAATGATTCAGACAAAAATGAACAAAACATGCTCGCCATCATAAAATGATACTATGATGCCAAAGAGTGTCTTTTCAGTGTTAATTGCCTATCCAAAATTAATTAACTCAGCTATGTTATAAATTGTAGCAAAATCACAGTGAATAGTAGCTCGCAATAACACACACCCTGATGTAAACTTTACATGTCATTAAAGGTTTCCTCTCTTGTGATGACTCATGCTTTATTTGGATAATGTCAGGTGATACAGCAGATCAGGGTTGCAGTCTTACAGTGTGCAGAAAACTGATAACTGAGCCTTGTTACACACTGGCTTTCTTGCTACCAAATATTTCTTGTAGTATCAACAACTGAACCGCCCATGGTGTCACCCACAAGAGCAAGAAGGGAAAGAGTTTTGACAGAGTTTTGAGTCAGCAGGTGTGGAAAGCAATTTAGTGTATTTACTCAAGTACAGTACTTAAGTACAAATTTGTGGTACATGTATTCTACTTGAGCATTTCCATTTTCTGATATTGCACTTTTTACCCAAATAGATTTATTTGATATCTTTATTGGTAAGTACAGTTACTTTGCTTAGATTCTGATTATAATATAATACAATATAAATATATGATATAATAATATAATAATATAACAAATATAGAAATACATCTTGATGTATTATTTCAAGTCAAGATAAGATTAAGATAAAACTTTACTGATCCTGGGGGCATAAATAATTAAAGCATAAATAGGGCCTAATTATAATCTATAATATGCATTATTTAGAAATACTTTTGTGCTTTTACTTTTACTGAAAACTGGACTTTTACTTGTATGTAAGTGTATTTCTACACTGTGTTATTATACTTTTACATGAGTAAAAGATCTGAGTACTTCTTCCACCACCACCAGTCAGTACAGTCCTGTGTGGGAACATCTGGTACATGAACATCTTGTACTTGAAACAGCCAAACACACACCTACCATGACAGTTGATGGACAGTTCATAACTCTTAATCCCTTTATTTGCATAAAACGTGCTTTTTAATGGGACTGGACTGCAGTGTTGTGCTATCACCTTGTGTCATGATGCTGGGACTTCCCAGCAGACATCTGTCACTGTCCATATGGATGCGACCTCTGCCTTGGCGAGACTGATCCTTGATGACCCTCTGACCCTCTGACCCTTAAGAATTCCACTCACAGCAGGTCCAGTAAAGTCCTTGTGCCGCCACAGATTGTGATTTACATTCCTGCTGGATCTTCATGCTCCGCTGCAGATGCTCGTAAATAAAATGTTATATCATGAAAGCAAAGCTAGTCCCCCCCCCAACTTACAGCCCCCTAAGTACGCTGCATTATTGGTTTTAATGGTACCCAAAGGGTAACATATAAGGATTACATGAAGCATACTGCACACTTAATCAGACCATGGCCCTTTGAGGTCAAGGACCTGTTTTATCTGGTATCTGTCTCATGCAAGAGGCTGTAGGAACCATGTGCTATTAACTTCATTAACTGAGGAAGACCCACTGGTGAATTCATCATTTAAAGGCACATTGGCTGGTCAAACATGACTTAAACCACACTTAGAGTGTCCTAGCGAAGACCTAAAAACGTTGCAGACATATCAAACAGGTTAGGTTGAACAAACTTTTATCTGTAAATTAGGTTTACCTTTTGTGCATAAACTGTAGCTCAAACAGCTGAAAAAACAGTCTGTTTTAACTGCGATATGCGACTTAATTGAAGAACTGTGAATATTGGTCAAGTTTTCACTTTGAAACTACTTTAAGGGAAATACTGTACAAATAGAAATTTGGAGTGTCAGGACTTAATAGTCTGTAGGGGCAAAACACATAGACCTGAGTGGAAAAGAATTCAAAAATGTTTGTGACACTAATTTGAAAGATGAACCTAAAAATAGACTATGACACAACATCAAAATATATTTGTATATTTATTTATTAAGGCTGCTCTCATATGCTTTTGGACATGTTTTTGAAAGCTGTATACTATACCAGAATGAAATAATTCAGGCCTACAAATGAAGGAAGGAAGGAATAAATAAATAAATAAATAAATAAATGATACCGCACGCACATGTGCACATTTGGTTTTTTTAATGCTTCATCCATCCCTGCCGAATGACTTGCATAGACAGGCCCTTAACAGGAATTTGAGACATTGCAATAGTAGATCCCCGCAGAGCACACGCCAGTCATCGCCGGTAGAGGTCTCCGGATACAGGACGGGGCAAAGTTAGGTCTCAGCCGCACCACATGGGGTGTCACCGTGTCACTGTCGGACACACAACGAGCAGTGTTTGGAAAAGTGAAAAGTCCGCTGTGAAGGAAGACTCCCTAAGTCTTTGTGTGTGTTTTTCCTGCTGTTGGACTTGTTTCAGTCTCAGCTCCTACATCAGAGGAAACGTCTGCGTTTGAATCGGGAGGTGGTGGTGGTGGTGGTGGTGGGGGGGTTTGTCTAAATCTCCTGGGAGTTTTCGCCGGTGGGGCCGTTTAGTGCCACCTGGATCCACGCTCGGCACTTTTCGAAGCGTTTCCTGCCTTTGCGCTCACTTTAAGTTCAGCTAACACACTCTATACGGGACTGTCTGTGAAGTTGCCAGAAAGCAGAGACGATGTTTTGCCGAAATCAAACAGCGAGAGCCACCGTTGCCCGCGGCTCTGCCCTTGAAATGGAGATACGGCGAGGGAAGTTCAGAAAGAGCGTTTTCCTGGACACATCACAGGTAGACTCTGATTGTCCGCTAGTTATCATCACCGTCTCACCACACACACAAACACACACGCACACGCGCACACACACATGCACACACACATGCACAACAAACAAACAAACACACCATGGAGGGATTCTCTGTTTACAACTCTGACTGATCTCTTTCCCTCTACAAACTGACTTAATGTGCTCACTTTTAATCTTGTTCTGAAGGCATCCGAGTGTGTGCCCTGCTTTGCTATAATTAAAATGCACTAAAGAGCAGTGGTGCTGCGTTCACGTCCGCAAATTAAAGCTGTTAAATTGCAGCATTTCCAAACCACTTTGCATTTTAGTCGTCTGTAAACAAAAAACAATAATATTCCAACAGAGACTTAAAAGTGCGTCTGTGGTTCTCAGTAGTGGGTTGATATTAACTTAAATATGCTTTAAGTTATGCTTCATCTCCCATGATGTTTTAATGTCCCTGAACGGTTTGGTGTTGTATACTTTTGTTAGGATGCCTGCACCTGCAGAAGGTTATTGCTTGACATTTGTTTTTCATAATGGCTCATTTCTAATTTAGTAAAATCCATTATACTTTTAAATTCTGCCCTCCAGAGATATCTGCTTCCCCTTGAAATTCACCTTGTTCAGCTGTTCTCAAACATTTCCTTTGACTAGTGTTGCAAAGTTTCAAAACTGTTCTTGTGTATGAGAATTTCAACCTCTTGGCTCACTTGTAATGTCTTTTAACTGCTTTATTTTGGCTGCAGCGTCAGGACAGTCACCCTCAAAGGAATAGTTAAAAAGAAAAAAAAGAGTCCATCCACCAAAAGTTGAGAACTAGGTCAAATCTGTAGTCTGTGTATCCCTCTCAGCTGTTTATCACTGGATTAGAACCGGTAGTCTCCCTGCATGCTTTCCCTCTTCCTCTCTGCAAAGCTCCCATGTCAACATCTGCTTCATATTTGTCGGCAGAGCAGACAGGCTCACAAGCGACCAGTCTAACCTCTAATTATTTTTACTCACTGTCCACTTTAATACTGTTTTGATGGAAAGTCTTCCCGCTGTCTATCTCCCCTTCTGCTCCTTTCCCTCTCTCTCTCCCAATCACACTCACACACTTGCCTGTTCACCCTGGGGAGTATGCATATTATTTTGGTTTCCTTTTACATTACTGGCATTTGGTTATTTAGTCTGAAACATGTTCGTGTTTTCAGGGTGTTTGTGTCTGCTAAATTAAAACTAGACCCGCGATTGGAAGTTCAGACAAGTGATTTTGTTTTGCCAGATCAAAGAAAGAGGGATGTGTGTGTGTGTGTGTGTGTGTGTGTGTGTGCGTGCGTGCGTGCGTGCGTGTGTGTGTGCGTGCGGAGAGACAGGGAGACTCAATTGTAAGAGGATAGTTAAGGAATGCTAATGGTGCAATGTAGCAAATGGAAAAGATAGGGTATTGATTCTGTCTCTCTCCTTCCCTCTTTGAATCTCTGTTGCTTTCTCACCCTGTCTGTGTGTGTGTGCAGGCATACACATTGTCAGTTTATGTCTACGAGTTGTTTATAATTCATGTCACAGGAAAATATAACTAACCCCTGGGAAGTCCGGCACACTCCATCGTATTGATCTGCAGTCAGAAATACCCTGATCTGGTGTCTGAGCAGCGTGAGTTCATAACTGACACGTGAGCTTGTATATGCCAATAACACATAACTCGTCCTGGGGGTGCAGTAGTGTTAATGTGGTTAAGTCTGTACAGTATCTCAGGCAGAAGTTAATGAGCTCATGTGTTTTCGGGTTTATTTTCAGATGGTGTGAGTTGATGATCTCTTCAGAGTGTACAAACAGTATAAGCCAGTGTTAAGGTTTTGTGCCAAAAGAGATGAGCAAAGGCAGGTCGTATTTTTTTTTTGGTTGGCATTGGTGGTTCAGGCATTTATTACGCATCTTGCATAATAATGTGGTTAGCGTTTATATGTCTTTGTTCCTTTCTACTGTTCTGTTGAATATTTTTGGCAAATTAAATGAAAAGAGATGAAAGAGTGGTTTTAAAAAATGACTGGCAAGAGATATTCTGGACCATCACATTCATCTTTTAAATCACGCTTCATGGAAATTTCACCCCTAACTCATATTACTCTCTCCTGTTTAGTCTCCGTATTAGTCATTTATCAGGGTAAAGACTTCCCGTCTTTTCACAACAACAACAATCATTGCTTCCTTAACTCTGTAATCTGCTCTCCGCTGGTTTTCATACAAGATTAATTTGTGTCTCTGCCTTTGTTGCCAATGCTAATGATCCTCTTTCAGACACTGGGACTTTTCGTCCGGCTCTGTGTGTTCGGGCTCTCTCAGTGCCACCATGAGACCAGTCTGTGGCATTTCAATGAGGCAGGCTTCTTCAGCGTGAAAGCACCCCTGTTTTCTCTGTGAACAGCGGATATCACATTTGTGCCAGCCTTTGAGCCTCTTATGTAAATGTGTATGTGTGTAAAGGTGGTTTGTCTGGAATTTTTTTTACCAGTCAATGACATGTTATCAGAGAATGAAACGCGTAATGCTCAAACAACTGATAAGGGAGGAAACGGCTCAAATGCTTTGTTGGCCTGACCCCAAAGGGACCCGTGCTGCCAACTTTCACAGATATTTGTATGTTTGTATGTGGCAAGTGAAAATGCCTTAGATGAGAAGAGATGCTGATTAGATCTGTCCCTTCATGCTCCACTTATCAAATCTAAATTGTTGCATTAGATCAAATTCACAGCAGTGAACCATGTCTATCTAATTACGACGGACGTGTATTTAATGTGTGTGTTGATACAGTAAAGGGACGCTTGGAGTAAAATGGAGTAAAACGGTCAAAATGCACTCACAGTCAGCAGTGAGTGTGTTTGCATTGTGTGTATGTGTGCTTAATTTGCCTCCAGCCTTCAGACAGGAAGACGTCTGAAGGCTGGAGGCAAATTAAGCCAAGAGCATGGTTTTGTATGACTAAATGACTGCTATTATTAATCTAGAGACTGCGGAAGCCGGCTTTGGGGATTTCTCTGGACCATGTGCCTAATTACAGCAATCAGTTATGTAAATAAAAGATTAAAATGTTTAAAATATTGCCAGTCATCCAGTTTGACGTTTAGAGATATTATATCCATGGCAAGTTATTGTTTCCATGTGAATAGTCTCAAAGTGTCTCTGCTTCATCATGAAATGTCTTGACAGTCTCTCTGGCAGTGTTCTGACTCCTCGTCCTCTGAGGTCTGGTGCTGAATCACTCTGCTGTGTGCGTATCACAAATTGACAGGGTAATATGGTCAGAGAGTGCAAGGAGAATGAGAATCCGAGCAAATGATTACATGCTCATACAGGATTTGTCCAGAAATCCATTCTGCAGCCATCCTGTCCATCCTCTGCCCGCCGCCCGCAGTGGGAGCAGAGAAGACATCTGCTTTCTACATCCCTCCTCTCTGATCCACAAGGCCACCAGTGTGCCTCTGCCCTCTGCTCTGTCTCCATCCTCTGCTGTTGAAGCTGAAACCACCCAGGCATGCAGTGGGAGCCCGAGATAGTGCGGTTATTATTATGGAGGTGGGGATGGAATGTCCTGGTTTTCAATCCTCCGACTTTGCATTATATTCAACTCAAGGATGGTCCAAGCTAGTCTGCTCCACTGCGGCTACCACCAGCTATGCAGGGCCAGGAAGTGGTTAGATGTGTGTGTGATGACACACCCATCCACCCACACTCTCTCCCTGCCTGCAGGAGCGTATGGCAAGGTCTGGGAGTCTGCCATTTGTGTTGAGTAAAAGCTTTAACAGCTTTGGGCTGTGGTTTGGTTGGTTTTGGTGCTCTGCCCTTCTCCACCCTGTAGATCCAAACATTCTCACAAGTAAGTATCCACACTGAGCATGCTAGTGGCTTTACTGAAACTTTGGATAGTATGGGTGTTTCCTTTGCTCAGTATATATTTTCCCACCATAAAAAGAATGTGTTCATCACACCAATAGTGCAGTAAGTCCTATCTGAAATTTTGGGTATTATGAGACAGTGTTTTCTTATCAGAACTTCAGCCATAGAAATATTTGTTTTTTTATTCTCTCTATTTTCTGATCTTTCACGTTTGAGGAATATTTTGCTTTTATCAGTGGAAACTGAAGCATCCTGGTGTTATTGCTCCCAAGTTAGAGATATTGTCTGACTGATATGTTTTCTCCAGATGCTTTGATGTATGGTTTATAGTTCATAGGTGCAGTGCTTGCACTCTAAGCAGCCTCTCAGTGTGGCTTCTGCTAGTGTTTAATGTGGCCTGGCAGAAAACTGTGATGAATTCGGCCTGTTTTATGCAAGCATATGTTTGCCTCCCCACATACACAGAGGGAAGAGAGCGAGGTCATATAGATGTTGCCAGGACAACTATTGCCAGCAAAGAGGAAGCACCTCAGACCATGAACCCACTGAGAAAGAGTTGCTTTCAAGGAATGCCAAAACTTCCCCCAAGTCTCCCTCTCAAGGCAGCTCTGTGTACCCAGAGAACAATGGGCCATCACTGCACTGTAGCCCAAAACCAAACCCTGTTCTAGGGCATGAAATGTTAGGGAAAGGGGCTCAGAGGCCTTGGGGTTCTTAAGAGAGGATGCACTCTACCAGATTTCCTGAACCACTGCAGCATTAAATTTGCCAAGCCTGGCCTACACAGAGTTCTGTGAAAGTGTAATGCAATGGGATTTTTAGCCCAGTCTTCCAAATTAGTGTGGGACTACCCAATAGTACTTAAATCTGTGTGTGTGTGTGTGTGTGTGTGTGTGTGTGTGTGTGTGTGTGTGTGTGTGTGTGTGTGTGTGTGTGTGTGTGTGTGTGTGTGTGTGTGTGCGCGTGCGCGCGCGTGCAGCCTCAGGGCTTTCTGGCATGTTGAACATTGCAGGGGTGCAGGGGAGATGCCAGGGAAAAGTTCAGCCCTTCTAAGACCCTTCTCCTCGAACACAGCCCGACCACTGGAGCTTTCTGCTTGGGGGCTCTCTTGGTATGCTGAGGGATATTTTAACTAGTAAATGTTTAACTTTTTTATTACACAGGCTTTGTGTATATATCATTGTGGAGCACTGTTCTCACTCAGCCTCTGTGTGCGAGCACAAATGAAAAATTGTTTAATCTCAGTTTCTTCAAGCTGTGAATTCAACCAGTGTCCTTCTATTGTTCCCATAGTAATGACTGGACTGTTTGCCTAATAAGTTTGGTGAAAGAGTAAACAAAGCTTTATTGTTCATATAAAGTATTTAATAAAGATTCTTGTTTCTTTCACTGTTGAACTCACGTACACACATTCTTTATCTTTTAATGCAACAAGGCAAGGTTATGAAGTAGTTTATTATTTAACACAATAGAGCTATTGTTTGCAGCAAAAAATTCATACATCAAATGTAACTTAGGTGATGTCCTTGCTGCTATGCAGTGATAATCTCCTTCAATCGCTATTTTCTTCTTTTTTCATTGCGAGTTGTCTGAACAACAGCTGACGATCCACTTGTAGTGTAGATGTGTTCACTTGTTGTTGGGCCTCAAAAGCCCTGAAGGTCTCTGTTCTTTCCAATTATGAGACACACACATGCACACAACTTTAGTCTCATAGTTACAGGATGTACTTTCGCTGGTCCACTCCACAGACCCAAGGGCAGCACTTTCCTCACAGCCTTATCTTACTTAAGCCCAATTGACCAGACATGCTGGACAACACATTTACTGCTTGGCTTGAAGAGATGGTAAAACTGACATTTAGAAGATAAAAGTAGATGTTAACCTGAATGTCATCTCAGGATTTTTTTTTTCTTTTCTAGCAATTATGATGTTTTAACTGTTTTCATTCCAAATGTGCTCCTTTGTGATAGTGTTCTGACACCTTTTTGCTATAAATGATTTCAAAGTAGACTTCCTTTGTGTGAGAGCCAAACATGTTGTAAGTCGTGAGTATGTCGGCCTGGGAATGTGGTTAGTGGTCTGTGTCTCTCTGTGGCAACTGGTGTCAGGGTGCAGTTTAACAGCTGAGGGTCTGCTGCTGATGTTGCAAGTGAACCCCACCCAACCACAGAAACATATTCTTGTACATTACAGGGCTTCAATCCAAATAAGGCGTTAATAGAGAGAGCAAAGATAGATCACAGATGTGTATTCATTCACATACAGACACACACAGGAGGTGAGTCACGCACACAGTCGCTGAACCATTGCCATTCAGTGTCGTGAATGAAAGCTGCTGTTTTGAACTCGTCATTAGTCATTTGCCAACCTCTGCTTCACACACACAGACACACACACACACACAGACACACACCCTTCAGACAGTGACTAAGCAGCAGCATCTCTTTGAGCAAGGTCCACTGAATATTCTCAGACATAGACAGGCTTTGTTCACTCAGCATACGCTGTCCTGAGCGAGGCTGTCACTGGCAGTGACTCGGTTAACAGACAGACGGAGAGATAGATGGAGGTGGCGTAATCACTGGATGCTTTCCCACTCCCCCAGATGGGAAACTTCCTCCATGCATCATCAAACCTGCCTCATTCCATTACTACCTTGGTTAGTGAAGTGGGTGAAGCTTTTGTATCAGAGTAACTCAGAACTGTTGCCATGCAAGTCCCTTCTTGTCTTGTGATTTTTACTGTGTAGTACCGGAGAAAATCTTACAAAGGGAGGATTTGGGTTCAGCCCTGGCTCTAAACTAAGCTCTCCCAGACAATATGAATGGCATTGAGCTGGAGTTAAAGAGGTATAAAAGAAACTAGAATAGAGCTTAAATGAAGTACTAAAGTAAAATGATGTAATCGCTTCCAGATTAAAGGAAATGAAAATGTTTTGCATTAAGAAACATTCTGCAGGTAAACCATTATCTTACCTGCCTCTGCGAGCTTTCACGTCCTTCCACTGTTTCATTCTCCCCAATCTATCACCCTCAACACCTCCCTTCCCCAGGAGAACCATGTTAAGTGGGCCACATCACTTCTTTGAGGCTCAGGTCCCCAGATGCAGCAGGGAAACAGTTCTTTTTTTGTCATGTGCTGTATAGTCCTAACCCACTTTCCTGATCCAGTTTACACAGAGGAAGTCCTGCTTTGTCTTTACCTCCAGACAGTCATAGAAGATTACTATTTGTTTTATGTCCCTCATTCTTTTTTCATTGTTCATCTCTGTATCTACACGCCAACGGAGATCTTAACGTCAACCTATTGAGTCTAACAGTCTAACAGACTGTAAAACAGAACTCGACTGTCTCATGCCAAAGGTATCTTCTTCCTGGGAAAACAAAACCCCCCCCCACTGAGTGCTGCTCTGTTAAACATTGACAAAAAGACGCCCTCACACACACACATACACACAGATTCCGATGTGTGGTTTCATGTGTACTCCAAGACACTTGTTGTCAACCCTCTTTGACTTATCGCAGAGGGCTTAGAAACATGAGAGGCTTTGTCTCTCTGTGGAAAAATGCCATTCTCTGACAAACAAACTGTGCTGGACTCTTTGAGAAATAGTTGCAACTCCTGACATTTGTGTAACTTTGTGCTTTTGGACTTGAAAACAGGGTTAGGGTTTGTAACTTCACAAGGGACAAGTAATTACCTCCACTTCAATTCCACAGCCAGAAAGGCTGAAGAATATGGGGCATGTCTATGTCAGGCAACTATGCTACACATTTTGTACTGTTTCTTTTCGAGTCTATACTTTCCTTTTTTTTTCTACACAAAGAAGTTTTCTGTCCCTTTCTCATATATGTCACATAACCATCTGACTCTATTGTGGAATAGCTGCAGTTGGGGCTTTTCTTTCATACAGAAGAATGCAGGGTGAGAGGAATCAATACTGAGGAATGTTTAGAAGTGTATGTGATGGATAGGTGTGCTGTGCATGCCTGTTCCTCCACTATAGCTTTCACTTTGTGCACTCGCACTGAGGTACAAAGTGAGGAGTTCAAGCTAAGTCACCCACATGCCCACCATAGGTGAACTGGATGTAATAAACAGCCAATGTACGTATCGTGTTGCTATTCTGGACTCTTTGTAGCCAACCATTTAGTGCAGAATTGAGGCCAAATTCAAAACTCTATCTTGGATAAAAGCACATTTGTTGCAGCGCAGCCTGGTGAAGAGATGACTGGATGTTACTGTGGAGAGGAGAGGGCAAAGGGGCACAACCACCAATGATGTTGCTCTCTGTTTTGATGATGCCGAGCAGGTGTTTGACTTTATGAGAGCAGATGGGTCTATTATGCATCTCTGCCTTCCCTGCATGCTGCATAGTGTGCTAGTCCCTGCCAGCATGCCTGTGTTTTAATGTGTTTGTTTACTGGGCCCAGTGGCAGACGGTGTGATGTCAGATCTTGTTGTATCGTTGTGTTGTTCCTGCTGCCTCAGCAATTATTTTTATCATGTCTGTCGCTAGTTTTCCATTATCTAAAGAAAAAGAAAGAGATCAGCTTATCAGTTGTTCATTCAGGTGGATTTGGACACTAAATCACCCATACTCGTTACTCTTCACTCCTGGCTCGTTCGCGCCAGGAAATAAAACCTTGTGCAAAGTATCACAATTTCAGCTGGACGTCGCTGCCCTTTCCCTCCACATTGCTGCCTGGGAATGCCATACTGTATCTGAATGGTACTGTGGATACCTCTATGAGCGTACCACAGAATATGAGGGATAGATTAAAAAGGCCTTTACCATTAAAGTAACAGTCACATTACCAATAACATTCCTTATAGCTGGATCCGCAGTTTTCACACAAGCAGAAAAGCTGTGAAATACTGTATATTTAATGTGTTTAGTTCAAAATTGTCTCAAAACTTCCGACAGTATATACTGCACTGACACAGTTGGCTTGTAATTGAAAAGTCTTTACAGTGTGTTACTTTAAAATAAATCCTTCTTTTCTTTGTATTCAACCTTTAGTTGGACAAAACAAGACATTTGAAGATGTGGCATCGAGCTCTGGGAAATTTTGATGACATTTTTTCCTATTTTCTTACATTTAATAGACTAAATGACTTTGAGATTTAATAGACAAATCGAAAATAAAATTGACGTTTAGGTCTGCAGTTATCATGCTATAACATCATCATATAACCCAGTATACTGCTGCCTTTACAAATACAGTATGAGGGGCACATTATTCCAGCTGTATGTAATATGTAGTTTATTTTCAGAATTCGTTGTGTGCAGAGTCGGTGCAGGGTATTCCCCAAAGTTATTACTAGCCATCCAGAAAACCAGCAGCTGCGAGATGAATTATTTGTATGACATCATGTTAACCAAGTAATAAGCAAACATGTCTGTTTATGAAAGCAACTGAAACAATGACAAATGAGTTCCGAAGTATGAACATTAAAAAGAGGGCTGAACTTAAAAAAATCCTGATTCATTTAAACACAATCAAAGACCATAACGTTTCACACAAATAATAATTTTGTTGAGTACCCCGTTGAATCAATTGTCTCACTAGACCCCCTCCTTCCTCCATCCTTGCTGGAAAAAATGTTTCAGCTTTAAAGACGTTCTGTTTGTCAGTTTGAGATACGGCCCCCCTAATGTCTTCTCTGCAGATGCTCAGATTCTTATATTGTTTCTGCAGATGTTTAGATTTGTGGCTCCTGTTTTAGATTTTACCCAGACATGTTTTTACTCCAAACAGCAGCTTCTTGTTGTGACCTCTACTAAAAAACACGCATAATGGTCTGGGAGAAGTGAGCTCATGGCAAATAAAAGCACAGAATTCAGAATATCTTTTTTTTTTTCTCTATATCTCTCTGGAGCAATGCATTTCTTTCTGTCTCTCTTTGTCTCTGTCTTTCTCTTCATTCTTCACATGTCTGTGGAACTCATCTTCGTCATGTCTGTTTTAAACCAAGAAAAAAATCGGAGTGCATTTCCTCCTTGAACATTAATTTTCTTCTTGTCTTCTGATGACACTTGCTCAAGCTTACCGAACTGATATCAACACACATTTCCACTTTATGTGTAGAAATTATTTATCAGTAAAGAACTGTACATCATATTACACTCTAAGTGTGTGTTTCACATGGTAGCAGTTCTGGCCGTGTTGCTGCCGCTGCTCTGCAGAGGGAGCCATTGCTCCATTTCAGGTTGTGCAGCAGCTCAGAGGCTAAGCCACACCTTTCTCTCTTATTCACCTTTACGTTAAAGATTTGACCCTCGCTTTATATTCAACTTACAGTCATTTATAGTAATTTTATCAGGAAATGTCTTATTTTTTTGTGCTAAATTAATTGCCTCAGTTCACATATCCTCTTAAATCCACACAAATCTAGTCTTATATTGCACATCCTGCACCCTTGAGGGAAGAAATCAATGGAGATGAATTGCCAATGGAGTTAGTTTCTCTTTCACTGAGCTGCCTGGTGGGTCAGAGTGATGAGATGCTGCAGTCTCCTGTGACTGGCTGAGGCGGCGTTCCTGATAGTCAGCAATGATTCTGGGAAGCAGCCAGAGTGCTCTGCTTACACCTGACGCGCTGCTGAACTGTCTCTCCAGCTACAGTTCATGTGCGGTATATGTGTGTCTCTGTGTGTATGTTTGCCTCCTTTTTCAGGAGTCATGTCGAGAAATAAGACGGGCCCTCAAAACAGTACAGTACTAAAAAATACTCCCTGTTCTTTTATTGTGGTGTGTGGTGAGGCAGGCGACTCCCCCAGCTTTTCTAAGCTAACCCATGTGACTATGACACATGCACCATTTTTTCTTCATCATGGGATTTCTAGTGGAACAACAGCACCAGCTGCATTATTTGTTCGTCTTTGTCCAACATTTCATTCCCAGCATTCCTCGACTTTTGATCATCATGTAGAACGTTCTCCAAGACATGCATCATCCTAACATCCCCTGTATCTAATCTTAAGGTAGAAGTTAGGCCACTCAGACATTACAGGCTGAAGCTGATGCACCTAATAGCAAGGTAGCCCGTCGATGAGATTTACAGTGTCATTACTCCGTCTCTGTGTCTGAGTTATGACGGTGTGGCTGTCAGCGCAGGTTTTTCATGCTCTATAACTGAGAACCGACCTCCAGGGGGATTTCTCTATGATACGTCTGGTTTCACCGGCCGTCACACGCTGCTGTCATCAAGTGGAGCAGATGTGACCCAGTGCCTGCCGTAACACAGCCATGTTATTGAAGTCCTGTGATATTCAAATCTGCTGAGGCAAATTTTCTTTTCTTTTTTTTCAGCTGACTCCCTTTAAAACTGTTCCTGGTTTCTGCGTGTCTGTTCCCATCTTGATAAGAACACTTATCTCTTTGTAAATGTCCACACTCAATTACAGTTGAAAGTTTAATTTAATCTTTCAGTCACAAAAACTGTACACGTTTATGAACTCCCTTTTTATATGTGACACACAGTTAACAGGAGCAGACATGTAACCTGGTTCTTTGTCAGATCCCGACATCAGCTGAAAAATGCCTCTTTTTCTCTCACTGTCCTTGTGCAATCTGCTCTCTGAGAGTGTAAAATACACTAGAAAGAAGCTCTGTAATAATTCTGTCACATTTTACTACTCTGCCCTCTGTGTGAAACAGCAGGGAGGATGTTTGCTTGGCAGGCCATAATCAGACAAACAAATCTTGATCCGCTGCATTTGTCTTGTACTTGTGTGTGTGTGTGTGTGTGTGTGTGTGTGTGTGTGTGTGTGTTGTGTGTGTGTGTGTGTGTGTGTGTGTGTGTGTGTGTGCGTGCGTGTGTGTGTGTGTATATACTATGTACACATGGTTCCTAGAGTGTTTGTTTATGTCTGTTTATGCCTGGGTATGTATTTGTGTATGTAAGTGTAGGTATTGTCTGTGTACGTATGTCTCAGTCGGTGAGCGGGAGTCGTGGTGTGGGTGGGGTTCAGTTTTCAGATTGGGTCTAGATGACAGTCAGGATTCTTTGTTGTGGTTTGGGGCCCGGCTCGCCTGGAGCCCTCTTTCTTGTGTTTGTGTTTCCCTGCCCTGTTCTGCTGCTGCTGCCACACTGTGCGTTAGATTAAGGGCAGTTTTTAACCTTTAGCATAGACTCCACAGTTGTGAAGATAAAAGGGGTAGTTGCTATCCGAGGCAATAAGATAATGCTGATTAGACGTTGAAAATGAGATTTGTATGATAATCATCAGCGTGTTTGCTTTCTTTGTACTCTTTGGACAGATGGATCTCCTTAGGCTTTTTTTTTCCTTTTGTAGACTGCCTGTCTGAACACTGGGCATACTTCGTATTCATAGTCATCACAGTTTATTACAACTTGGATCTTATTCGATTAGTTTTTGCCATCTTTTCTATTGGTAATAAAATCATTTGATTCACGAAAAGAATTGCTGACATTTGGGAATGATGCAACATCAGTGAAATGAAGTCTGTCAGGGCAGGAAATCTGATCATAAATAAATGAACGCTCGGGTTAGGCAAACTAACTTGGAAAAGAAACTGACGGCAGCTTGTGGACACACAGTTTTGTGCAATGATGGTATATTACAGATATTTCTCACTTTAGCTTTTACTACCAAATAAAGTGGTTTAGATAATCTGGCTAAACAAGGTTTTAAACAATCTGATGACAACCTGTCCGATCATTTGAACTCTACTTTTCTACTCAGACAGTTCCAGATCATAGCAATTACTTTGGTGAGTCAGTAATTATAAGTGATAACAACTATAACAAGATTAAGACTCTACAGCCATATCTACAGCAGTTCTGTTTGATGGATACAGCGGTGCTAACATGCTAATTAACATTAAACACAAAATAGATGCTCATGCGAATCTGAGGATCTGCAGGTATTTAATCATAAAGCACTGGGCAAATTAAAATTTGGACCTGATGATGGCGCTGGAGCACAAGACGAGATCTCGAAAAGTCATTAAAATTCCAAAGTGGAACATGAATGTAGTACTCATGGTAATCCACCCAATAGTTGTCAAAACCGAAAATGCAGAGCTCACGGTGGCACTAGAAGGAGTTGGGGGATCACCAAAGTCATTAGGTTTCATAGTGTGTGGGAACCATGAGTGCCTGTACAAAATTGTATCCAAATCATATTGTTGAAATATTTCAATCTGGACCTTAGTGCATCCCTCGAGCAGTGGCTAAAAATAAAGACTTATTCTTTATCATTTCTTACATGTGAAATGAGAAAACTTCACTCTTTTACTTTCATTTATTATTCATTCATTCATTTATTATTATTATTCGCGAACGAGCCAGGAGTGAAGAGTAACGAGTATGAGTGATTTAGTGTCCAAATCCACCTGAATGAACATCTGATAAGCTGATCTCTTTCTTTTTCTTTAGAAACACTAAACTAATCTTGCCTCTAATGTCCCTTTTGGCACAGCACCACCAGCTGACCCTCAGCTCTGACTCCAGCATGTTTCCTCCAGCTGATTAGGTGTATGGACAGGAAGTCTTCTATAGGCTATTCCTCCACACATCCGTTCAGAAACAAGAAGTGCACTGTGTATTGTCTTGAAACTCTCTCTGAACCTATTATGTAAGGCTCAGCCTGTGTGTTAGGAAAGAAGGATTTTGTCGGTGCTCTGTTTACCTAATCCTTAGTCGTGTTTTGATCAAACCCCAGAGTTGGTGTTGGATTAACTGATTGTGTAATGTATTGGTTTCATTCCTCCCTCATTGCAGCCAATTAGCACATCTGGCCGTGCTACGGTCAGATCAAGCTAATCCAGCATCCCATCAGCAGGTAATCGCCATTTAACCCCGCAAAAATACTCTTCTCTCTCCACTAACCACTTCTCTGTTGTCTGTGAATATCTGAGTTTGCCCCCGTCCTCGGTGGCCCCTGGCCAAGAAGCAGCGATGCTCTGTGTTTGAGCTGCTCGCCTGCCAGCCTGCCCTGTCATTTAGATAATGGCTGTTTTCTGTCTGTTTTTGTTCAGCCTCCAGGCTTTTGTTACAAGGTGTCAGTCTTTGTGTTTTACTGCGGGGAGATTTACCTGCAGCATGTTCTGCTTCAGGGAACTGCTGCTGGTGTAACTAAATGAAGACTTAATGGAATAATTGACGTTGGAGTAAGAATTTGTTGCTCTGTTGCTTGCTCATTATCATCATTTGAAAAACATCCACATCTATCATTGAGAAAAGTGGGAACAGCTGTGGGATGAACTCCTTTCACTTCTTTAAAGGAGTTAAGCTTGTGTTAACACAATTCACTGTAGTGTTCGTGGCGTTTGAGGTCTTGTTAAGTGAATATTTTCCAGTTCAGCAGCATACCAGATCAACTTTCAGAGAGGATTGGCTGGATATGAATCTACACACAGTGAATTGTGAAGTAAGTGCAAGCGCGTGCGCACACACACACACACACACACACACACACACACACACACACACACACACACACACACACACACACACACTCCTAAGAGAGTCCCAGAATGTTTTGTGAGCACCCATAACCCTCCCTCTGTGCATTCACCTCAGCTATTTCTCTTTCTACCTCAAGAACAATAAATCTGTTCTCTTACTGTGTGTATGCTGGTGTCTGTGACAGATTAGCCGGCTGATTTAAACTCTGAGGGTGGAGGCTTTTCTTGGGGAAATGACCCGGCCTGCTACCGGCACCCCTGGCTCCTCTCCTCCTCTCCTCTGAGGTGAAAGGGCTTTACAGCTCCTTTGTTTTCACTGTTGCCTCTGTAAAAGAGTTGAGAGGATCTGCCTCAAAATGATGGAGGGCCATATGTGCATGTGTGCTGAGAGGAGCGGCCCCAAACGTCATGTAAAAGTGAAGAATGTGGTTTAAAAACCCCCCCCCAAAAAAACATCCTCAGTACCTCATCTCACGTAACTTTCTTTAAAGGAGTGATCTTCTTCCTCTTGATGAAGCCTTGAAATCAGTCACTGACCCTCTGAACCCCTCTGCTCCACTCCAGTGGGTCCGTGTTGTTGAATACCACAAGAAAGTGTGTGTTTTAATTAATGTGGCTCAGTGAGCAGGGCGCAGTGTGACGCCAGTTTCCTGTTGAGGGGTCTGCTTGTGGTTCGCGGAGCTTGGTCTCAACCACGGCACAAGGAAGGATGAACACACACACACACACATACACACACACGCCGGAGAGAGGTCTCTGAGCTTGTACTTTTCGTGTATACGCTCTGGAGAGCAGAGGCAGAGTGGCTGTGAACCAATTTTCCCAGAGGACAGAAGCGGGATCACCAGTTTGTGGCTGAGAGTCACACGGAGTGTAAACTCTTGTTCTGAGGACAGGAAACTGGCCACCAAACAGCTGGAGTGATGGGAAAGGAGACTGGATTTGCCCTTGCTTATTTTTCTGCGTGGAAATATTTGTTCCTTTAAGAAAAACTTTCTCACATTTTTGAAACATCGAACTTGTAGCACTGAATGTGAAATTGGGAGCCGCTATTTTTGTTGGATGTGGTAAGAATTTCCAAGAGAGACGTAAATGAATATTTAATGGGCTAAGTGATAAAAGATTGAAACGATCTGTGACACTGGGGATCGGTGCTATGAAATATGTATTTGAATTGGCCAAATGCTTGTGACCCTGTGACCCACTAAGGCACACCTTCCCCTTCTTCAGTTTTCTCTCCGTTTATCAGTTTGTAACAGCAGTAAGCACGAATATTTTATTTATCTAAAAACGTAGGCTAATAATACAATTGTCCATTGTTTAATTATCAGTCCTAGACTTTTTTGCGTCAAATTAGTGTTAGATAACATTTCTGGGTGTTCATTTTCACCCTTGCCTCTCCTCGTGAGGGGCGCCAGCTGACACGGTTATAATTTCCCCATTTATTATCAAGCCAGTAAAAAGAACAAAGCTCTCCACCCCGCTATGCATGTGTGGTGGTGCGGTATTTGCAATTTGTTTGTTTAAAAGGGCGTGGGGGGCTCCTACAGTAATATCTCTCTATTTCTTTCCGCTCTTTCTTCTTTTTAAAAAAAAAAAAGTTCATTACCATCATCAGAGACGCGTCGTAGGGGTTAATTTAGCGCCGAGTTGGGGAGCGTCCGGGCGCACACAGTGGGCTAGTTGTGTCGATCACTCCCGCAGAGGCGATGCCCTTTTGTGGAGAGGTCTCTTGTCACACAGAGGACAGACGGCATTCACAGTCGGGACACAGGGACACAAAGAGAAGAACTGCATTTTAAAAGACTCTATTCTTTCCCCGCAGCCGATGGGTGTTGACTGTGGGTGTTTCAGAGGATCTTTGTTGCCCGGAGAAAAGTAGAGAAGAAGAATACGCGCCGTGAACGGGTTGGGGGAATTTTATGGACAGGGTTACTACAGTGCAGCTGATGCTGTCATCTACTCCACCTCTGCCTGCTTTCCCGCAGTTGCTAATCTTGTTTTGGATGAGGAGCGGAACTTTTACGCAGTGTTTACGCACTGACTGTTCCGAGTCTGGAATGAACAGGAACTGTTCACAATGAACTTTTTTGCCTGCTCGGTACCTGCGGGACAGCGGTTTGAGCCCGATTATTAACTCCAAGAAGAAGTCATTTTGTGGATATCTGCTTAAAGGATGCCAGTTGATAAATTCACAAACATGGAGGAAAAACTGTGGATATTAGAGGATCTCAATATGATGTACATCCGCCAGATTGCACTCAGTTTACAGGTAAAAGTTTATTTCAATCTCCAGTTGACCATCACTTGTCTCTGACCCTCTGCACCCATTTGTGTTGCTATTACTGCTGTCACCAGTTTTTACACAATCTCCAAGTTGTGGTGTGTGTGTGTGTGTGTGTGTGTGTGTGTGTGTGTGTGTGTGTGTGTGTGTGTGTGTGTGTGTGTGTGTGTGTGTGTGTGTGTGTGTGTGTGAGATCATGTCTCAGACTATTTTACTTTACTTTTTTATTTTACTAATAACTGAAATCTATTTCCAGACATGTCCCCCCCCCCCCTTTAAGTACAGTGCATTACTGTGTTAACGGACTGAGTCTGCAGCTGTGGCTCAGTGTTGTGAATTTACAGAGGGGCTAGTTGAAGAATCTTTCTATGTGACAAACAAGTCGAGCTGACACTGGTGTGGTCTCCATGTACAGATGGCAAAGCTCTCACTGACAGCAAATAGAAAACAACACTGCATGCCATCCACCTCTCCCTCTCTGTGTCTCCCCTTCCAACTGGGGTTCACACACAGTCCACAGCTGCACATATGGGCCTCATAAGCCCCTGTGGGAATGTGTATGCAGACTAGTGTTGTGTTCTGAAAAAGACAGGCAAAAGTCATTCCACACAACATGAGGGCGGCTTATCATTTATATAATATCTTACCTTTTTTTTTTTTTTTTTTTTTGCAAATCTCAGCATTCGCCCTTAAAGTTAACGGTGGTTACACAGGAAATACTTTTGTCTCATTCTTAACAAAGTCCAGGGGAAGAGGAGACACATGGACACTTTGGAAATGTTACAGGAATTTCAAAAGGAAATTCTAATGTACTTTATTTTCTGGCCCCATAATCTGAAGAGATATTGGCTGTCTGTGCTGCAGCTGTTTAGAGTTGAAAAAAGCCATTTCTTTCTGACTATGTCAGCTGAAATCTTGTCCAAAAGGCCTTCAGCTATGTGACACCAGGGCTGAACGAGAGGTGATATCACTCACTGGTGTGTTGTACCTGCTAGCTGCTCTGGCATTGTTTTCCTGTACGAGGTGTTGCTTTGTTTATCTACTTGTGCCAAGTGTCACAGAGCATGCCAGGTGTCTGGCTTTTTAATCACATAAGAGAAGATATAAGCCTGAAATGCACTGGCACAAGTCAGCCATCACAAGGTCTTTTTACCCACAAGTTGATCAGGCATAATCAGCTTTTTAGTTCCTGTCACAGAGGCTCTTTTGATGGAGAAACTTGTTTACAGCTTGGACACAGACTGGAAAGTGGCACTTTATCTGAATATTGAATCTAGGGCATTATGTAGGAATGCAGAGAACAGGCATTTCTGTCTGAAGACCTTTTGTGCATTTTAGCATTTTCAGGTCTTCGTCTCAGTTTTATATGTTGAAATGCAATTGCAAGGACAGGAATGTGTAATAACAGGATGATGAGCCCTCATTTAGCCCTGTGGGAAAACCCTCTTGTCGCTTCTCCCCCTGCACGGGGAGCTCAGAGGTCAGGGTCGGCTGCAGAGCACCACTACTCTCCAATAACAAGTAAGAATTTCAGATTGTTCAATACAAATTCATGCTCGTCTTCATCTCATGAGTATTTTTGCTGGTAAACACTCACTTGTTTGCTCACATGCTCAATCTTCCCCCTCCCTCCCCCCATGTCTCCTCTGCCTGGGTGGGTAGGGAGGGTTATGAGACAGGGATTCTTTGTATGTGAGCTGAGCTGCACGGCCCACAGTCTAACTGTAATTTCAGCTAGCTATGGATGTGTTTTGCTCCAGGGTCTTTCATAAATGTCTTGTTAGCTCATTACATCTTGCAGTTCTGCAAACTATTTTCTCCTCCTTTTTGTTTTTCCCTGGAGCAACATGCAGTATAAGTATAACATACACAGAGTTACACCGTGTTTGTGACTTTTTTCTGCACTGGTCATCTCAGAAGATAGAGGCATCTGCCAAAAAGAAAATTAAAAAGTGAGAAGATCATGCATGTCCCGAGGTTCCAGCATTCCTCAGGCATCTGTAATTGCTGTGTCGGGAAGGGAAAGAGAGAGCAGTTGTTGTGTTATTTTCAAGCTCAGAAGGACGTACCTTTTCTGCTCTTCAGGTTTTAACAGGTCTGTTATAATAGGAATAACTGCATTCTTGGCTGCACTGGAATTTTTTTTTTCTTTCGTCTTTTCCTCCTCTATTAGGAGGCCCATAACAAGGTCGCTGCATTTCCGCCCCTAAGGAGAAGTGGCTGCTGGGAAACAGGAAGTGGTCATGTGTAATTACTGTTTCCCACCGGGAAAGACAACATGATGTCATTGAACCCACTGTCAGATATGTACACACCATTTCCTGTCACCGCTGACCCGGATACACAGCGTTTTGAAAAAAAAAAAAAACTTCATACAGTGTTTAATGTCACCCTGTTCTACGCTCCTCCTCTGGCCTTCTTCACCTCCTCAGACTCAGTCACCCCGGCCTTTCCCCTTCTCCCCATTGATAGCCCGAGGGCCGTAGATGGACACTTTCTCCCTGGTCTAATTTTAGCCTGCAGACTGGCCTTGACTACATAGATCACGGCTTTGCCAGTTGAATGTTGAAGTTTGTGAAGGGGTTTCTGAGGTCATTCATTTTTGTCCAAGTTATAAAAGCAGGATTTGTGCTGCATTTCATTCTGTGAGTCGGCCATTGTTTGCGAAAGTACAATACTTTCTCTATTTGTGAGTGTGTATGTGTGTTGACCTCAGCGGATCAGTGCAGCCCAGCTCTAAATCAGGGAGGGAGTTCAGCTTGGGGCATTAAGCTGCTACAGCTCTGATGCTGCTTCTGATCATACCAATGATATCATCTAATGAAAGACTAAAAAGGTTTTGAGTTCTGCTGCATTTATTGTATTTGTTGCAGTTTTAGGAGTAAGGCTAATGAAATCATGCTATGAGGCAACTGCTGTGGTCGGGGTAGCTCATCCTCTCACCCTGGTTGACTGTGAGCTCACGTGGGGGTCAGGTGGGAGTTTCTCGTTGCTTCACCCAGGATTCATGTTTGACCTCTCACACGCTCCCCAACTCTAAACTTAGCTGTGGCCATGCCTCGGATAGTTCTGTGGATTCTAGACGCTGCAGGCACGGCTTAAATATCCACTGGCTGGTATTCATGCAGCCTCTCTTCATCTGATCTCTGACCACCGGTCAAGCTGCCTTGACCGTTTGATTGAGCAGAACTCATCAGAAACAAGGTCTGTCCATGGAGATCACCGCCTCCTCCATTGCACTGATGCAGTTTCACAACATCTCCTCTGTATGATTCTGATTTTTTTTTCCTTGAACATATTTTGTCTGAGGACATTCACTGGGGCTAATTTACAATTTCCCCGCTGTGTGAAAAGCCTTCAGTGTATCAGCCCTAGTAACATATATTTTTCAGCTCCACTCTGCTTAGACCTCACAGATCTAAAACTAGGAGGTCCTGGAGGGGCCAAAGGCCAAACTGACAGCAGTTAATCCCTGCCTGCTGTGGGACAGTTACCCAGTATCTTCTTGTGTGCTGTGGCTGGCCCAATGAATCTCTACCATGATGATGAATTTGTAGTAGGAGCAAAGGTTAATCTTTTTTGTACTGGAATAGAAAAACAGTGCATGTACGGTTTAGCTTCAGTCCCCTGGCTTACCTGGTCTAGACTCTTAATTACATTCCATTTAATTTTTAATTTTTTTTTCTATTCTTGGCTTTCTCCACCATCTTCTTCTTTTATCATTTCCACCATTAATTTGATCGTTCTTTACTCTATTACATATTTCTTCCTTTCTTATGATAAATTAATCCTTTCAGCATTAAAGCCAGCATCAATATATCCTTCCATTAAGAAGCAGTCGGCAGTAGAAACCTGCATGTGTGCATATGTTAGTTCAGCTGTGAGGTTGTTTAAGTAGCCTAAGTTACACCAGACCTGCCTGCTTCAGTGGAAGGTGTGCTAAAGCTAACATCGCTCGCTCTCTTGTGACACAGAATACACAGTCGTGTCCGATCCAAAACACATTCCTGCACAACGAACCACTTCATCGTACACGGCTCCCTGCTGAGCTCGTCCCTGTGTATCTGTGCGCTTCTGACAGTGTGTGTGAGTAAATAGTGAGTGTAAGAGTAATAAGCCAATACTGTAAGCCATATAATCAAGCAGAGTTCATTGATTTAATGAAGGACTTTTTAGGTTTATTAGCCGGGATTTTACTGTGAATTAGTTTTTTTAATAGGATTCTTCTATTTGTTTTGAATTAGATGGAAGAAGTTCCTACAGCCTAAATTAAATAGAAATAGCAAGGTTTATTTACTTGTAGTGTTCATGGGTTTTAGTTTGTTTACTGTGTGTGTGTGTGTGTGTGTGTGTGTGTGTGTGTGTGTGTGTGTGTGTTGTGTGTTTGTAAGTGTGTCTCTGGCATCTGTACCATGGATAGCTACAGTAGGTTCCAGTTTTTCCAGTGCTGAATGCCAAAATCAAGCACAGTGTGTGTGTGAAGTGGAGGAGAAAGGGGGCTTTGTATCAAATCAAATACACCCGGCGCTGCCTACCAAGCTCCCTCCTCTTCTTCTTGGAACCACACATCGAGCTCCTAACCCTCAGCCACATCTTCCAAGCCTTCCTGTCTCCCAGCCAACCTCAAGTCTACGAACCCCCCCCCCAATACCTCAGTCCTCTCCTCAGGCCAGCCGTCGCCCATGCAGCGGATAGGAGGAGCAGCACACGTCTGAATAGGCACTCTGTGTGAGCAGGAACCAGTAAGATGCCACGGCCTGAGCCAGTTTCCTTTGAAAAACAGCAGGCTTGAGTCAGGAGAGTGTGAAGGACAAAACACCATGCCAAACCAAGAGGTGTTGTTATTGGAATATCGACCTGACTCCCTGCACCTTCCCAGCCTGCTTCTTTTTTGTCATTTGCTTCCCCTCTCCTCCAAACTATCTCTGCCTGAAACTATTTGAATATTTCACTGCGCTGTTCCCTGTCAGCCTCTATCTCGGCTTTCGGCCCTTATTTCCACACACTTTTATCTCACCCTTCAGCGTCACCTCTCCTTAATCCTCGTTCTCCCCACTTTCTACTTTCACCTGCAGATGCACAAAGACGCTTTAGGTCTTTTTTTTCTTTTTTCTTTTTTCTTTTTTTTTTACAGCTGCAAAGAAAATTAGAGCCACTTAAGCTGTTTGAATGGAGACTGCAGGCATTATTCAAATCAGCACAGATTGGATTTAATGCTAGATTTGACTTATCGTGTCAACAGCTCACGAGTCACTGTTTAAGTGGAGATATTAAAAATGTTGTATTCCTTTGTAAAAACATGCAATTAAAAACATCTGAACAAGTCCTGGAGATGCAGCCGGGGGTGCAGGCTGTTTCTTCAGATGGCTGTCTTTGAAAATGTGCACAAACACACATTGTGTTAAAAAGAGCATTGCTTAATTAAGCCTGTAGATGTTGCTTTTGTGTTTGTCCATATGGATGCAATTTATGCTTATGTGTGTTAGATCTATTTATGTGCTTTCCCGCTTGTGTGATAAACTCTCCGCAGTGTACATGATTACGTGCAAGTTTATGGTTGATTCAGCGGCTTTATTGATCTTTGATGAGGTTTATGTACAGTATGCGGGGGAGTTTGAAGTGTGCACGAATAGATTCAGTCCATTTCTGTGTGTTTATCTCTCTCTGATCTCTGATCTGGCTATCCATCACAACACTGTAGCCATGCGAGGAGAGGGCCCTGGAACAGAGAGAGTAGGTGGAAGTCAGAGAGGTGAAAGAAGAGCTGTCTAAACAAACAATTACAGCCGTTAAAACAGTCCATTCCCCTGTGCACATTGCTCTGATAGCATCACCAGCACTACTGTAACCCTAAAGATTGTGTGTCTGCTGGGGCAGCACGAGTGTGTGTTCGATGTGTGCTTAAGTAGCAAGCCAAAGTGTCTAATTGAATCACTGCACACTGTGGGATCCTTGGCCACTGAGTTTCTGTGTGCATGTGTGTGCGTGTGTCACTGGTGTGTGTGTTTGGCAGGTGGAACAACTCTGTCAGCATTTGGAGGGCTGCCTTCTGAGCATCTGAGAGTCCATTCTGCTTTCATCAAGGACAAACGAGGATCTCTTCTCTCTGTCATACAGTATATGATGTAATGATGTTGTTATTGACTTTGTCTCCGTGTCTAATTTCCACAGCGTCTGTAAGAGACACAGAAACATCACATCAATAACAGTTTGGTTGTTTTAATGTCGATCATTTCGAATCATATAAAACTTAACACATGCTCAGTGAGCAGAGGGCCTCACAGCATCTGTTGAGGGGCTTTATTATCAGAAAGGCAAGACTAGCCGGAGTTTTCTGTGACTTCTGTCGGTGGATGCCTGGCCTTCAGAAGACGGATGGCCGTGTATGCTGTTAAGGAAAATCCAACAAACTGTCACAGGGGAATTCCAGGGTTTAGAGGCGGGTCAGCAGGAGAGCCGGGGCTTAAAGCTGAGGTAGATCTGAGGGCCAAGGCTTCTGAAAGGGGCCTCTTGTTGTGGTATGAGGTGTTGAGAGGCACTGCTGAGCTGTTCCACTCCCAAAACAACACCCCTTCCCCAAAGACGGCCTCTCTGTCTCACCATGATGAGATCAGTGGAAGAAACTCCTCCAAGAGCTGGATGATGTCATGTTTGGGAGATGGGGTCAAAAGCTCAGGGTCACGTTATGGGAAGATGTGTCTGTATGTGGGAGGGGTGTGCATTGTTTGACCCCGGCTGTTGTGCTCATGTGTTGTCGCAGTATCTTTTCTTCTTTCTGCTCTCTCATTGGACACACAAGCATACATAAGCACACACACACCTTTGACACTGTGACCCTCCGTGTCCTCCCTCACCCCTTCTATTAGTGAAGCTATTAGACCAAAGCTTGAAAAGCCTCCTCAGGTTGTCAGGGTTGAACTGTGTCCATATGTAAGCGTATGTGTTTCTAATCTTGTCATCACTTGGAGACGAAAAGGTTAATCCATTTTACCTTTATTGGGACAGACTAAGAACCTGGACAGGGATTCCCATTGGTTCTGGGGAGTAGCTTGTCTCAGTATGATTGGCTGAGACAGATAACTAACCGGACTGAAAACCCCTATTAACCCCTGTTACACCAAGCCCCTCTGAAGCACTGTGTCATTGGTCAGTATGTCACTGTTTGTGGTTATGTAACATTCATGTGTAAGTTTATTGAGGTACTGTTTTAGTCCAACACACACAGTCCTCACTGTCCTCACAGTTGGCAACCACAGCTGTCACAGTGTGATCCATCAAGCCTGACAGTCAGTATATTTAGCTCTGATTTCATTTGCATAATACTGAGGTATAGTTTGCCATTGCTGTGCATCACTGTTTCCTTGTGCTGTTAGGTTTCTCAAGTTGCACACGCTGATGCTGTTGTAGTGATTGAGCCTGTTGAGCCTCGTCAAAGGACAATTTCTGTTACTTTGTGACAGACAATAAAGCTTTCTTGAATCTTGGTCTTAATAAATGTAGGTGTTGGGATTGTGACTGCAGTAGATGGGGTATACACGCAGATTTTATAATCCAGATTTACAGGCTAGTGTAACTCCGTGGCCTAATTAGTATTTCAACTACCAACAAGAGGTGAATGAATATCACGTCTTATACGTGATTAGGAGCTTGAATCAGTAACTCTGTGATGGTGATGTCATGACTGTGCGGTGTCAGGCTCAAGTCCACTCCCGGCATACTTGGAAGTTAGACACCAGTCATATCCATGAGCTGTTCTACAGCACCTCAGGCTGCATGACACTAGGAAGAAAGTCTTTACATGCCACTTATGCTTGTGCGAGACAAAACCGTAACAGACACATAACGATATGGACACAGTTTAGACATGAGGCACAGTTCAGCAATGAAAGTAAAGGAGAGGAGTGAATGATCCTGTTTCTGTCTGTAGATGTTGCCATTCCCTCTTATGACCAATAGGAGGCTGATAGGCTAACCATCTTGAAGAAATGAGTGAATACATTTTTTCTCCTTCCATTTTACATGTGAACACAAGGGGTACTGCTGTGAATATTAATGATAATAGGTAGGAAGTAAATTAAAGATAAATGCAAACTATAACTGCAGATCTGTATTATAATATTTAAAGTTACGTACACTAAACTATACTGTAGTATAATCCACATCCTCCATCCTACCGAGCTGTGTAGCTTCATAATTGTCAATGTTGTGTCTCCATTGAAAGATGTAGTGGTAACAGGAAGAGAAAGGTGTCACACTCCAGTCTCTTATTCCTGACACTTTGCAATAAAGCAATTCAAAGTTTATCCATGTGCTTCAGCGCTTCATTTGAGCCAGTCTATGTGAAACGGTAATGTGAGACCTTTCTTAAAACAAAGGGCTTTGAAAAAAATGTCTAGAATATGTGAAAGAGAAACATTGTTCTGTCCCACAACAGCTACTGTCAACAAAGGCACCAGATTCAAATCTGCACAAACACACAGTGTGAGTTTTTATAAGCTTAGTTGCTGTGCAGTTGCTCCTACATAGGCCATGACAGCAATTAAGATTTCATTCTTCTCCATCTTAAAAGAAAACATTAAATATAGAGATTACGGGTTGAACAGAAATGGGAGGGAAAGAGACACGTGGCTACAGAAGGCTTGTATTTATGTATATCTACAGTGGGAAGGAAGTGGTCTTGAGGATGTACAGTAGCAGCAGAGAGGAAGAGAAATACTTGTTTGAGGAAAAGCACTTTGTCTGTGAGTCAATAGGAAATGCTTGAGTCTCAGAGGGAGAAGGCTGAGTAGGTTAGTCTGGCTGGAGGAATGTCCTCTCATCCTGTGAAATGCAGTGTAATGACACTGGGAATGATGCTATCATTCATTCAGCTGGTCCCACTGAGTCATAGAGCATGGGAAAACTGAGGCAGACTCTGTGCAAGTGTCAGCGTCTTTATCGTGTATCCAGATTCCTTGAATGTTATCACAAATTCAGTTTGTGTGTTGTTGTCTGGACAGTCGCATCTTAGTATTTAACAGGAGGACATGGAGAGTTTAATCCACCACGGTTTTATCTGTGTGTTCTCTACATCTTTGCATTTGGTGTCGCAGCTCACATATGATCTGTGAGCTACAACACACACACCCCTGCCCCACCGGTGAACTGAGTGTAAATTTGTCTCTGACAGCACTTCTCTGGCTGGCTCCCTGGCACAGCTACTTGCTGATGAAACCTTAATCTGATTAACTGTAGGATATTTACAGCACTAAGTCCTGCGTTATCAAGGCTCATCTTGTTTTTGTTGCACACGTCTACTTGCAAAGAGAGAGAGAGAGAGAGAGAGAGAGAGAGAGAGAGAGCGAGAGAGAGGGTTGGAGGCAAATTGTAAATCCTGTAGGACTTTGTTAATATTCTTGTTGGTGTGTGATGCCTTGAGCTTCTGTGTCCTCTGCTCCCACCGTGAAGTGAACTTCATGACAAAGCACCCTTTCCTCTGTTGTCCTTCGCTAGAGCTAAAGATCTGTATTCACCCGGCCAGGTGCACAGACGTATTGTTGCACCGTTGAGATGGACTTTACCTCCATGTTGCTATTAACTAAGGCTGCCCACAGACTGACTGTCTCCTCCTCCATCCTGATCCTCCTACACGTCATCTGCTGCATCTCTGGACCGTGTATCTCATTCCACTTCTTGACTCACCCACAAACACACAACACACACAACAAAACAAGCATTTGTGTTTTTTTGTCTTGCTTCACTGAGATTGTATCCATTTTTGCCCTGCTGATATTTAGGGAGATGTTAAAACAGCAAAAAAATGGGAACATTGTTTGATGCTTTACAGTTGTTTCCTGCAGAGGTATATTTTTGTAACGTCCCACCTCGTGTTTGCAAAATATGTCCTGGACACTATTATTAGTTTTCCAGTGCGGATTTCCTGGAGCCAAACTCTCAGTTAGCTGATTCACCCCTGTTTTATTATCACTTCATTTTAACCGGACTCATCTCAGTTTTCCGTTTCCACCTGCCCACAAATCACTCTCATACATCACTGGTCGACAAGGCGACACGCTCTGCTGCACAACAGCTTCCCAGTGTGCACATATGGGCCAGGCTATAAGCAGAGGCAGGCACAGAGAGAGAGAGAGAGAGAAAAATGTCATACATGCACCAATGATTGCCAATGTTGTTTATGCACACTGTGGTGTCTTCCTATTGGAACACTTTAGACTGCTAATTTAGAGTACAGTTATGGGCATGCAGCTGCTATTGCCAACAAATCATCATAATAAACCTATATATTGTGGGAAGAGTTTGAAGTATGCTGGTTGTATAGCGACTATATTATAGTTGTTGTCCCTTTTTTTTGTTACAAAATAATCTTCATGATATAGGGACATAAGTGATTTACAGTATATGTCCATATGGACTCACTTCACTATATCTCACCTAAAATAGCTGCATTATTTACAGTTTAATTGCATGGAGATTTTGTTTTTTATTGCAATAATGAATAAACAAGGGACACTCGAGGCTGTCCATGTATTTGACGTACGACCTTCCTGATAAATGCAGAGGTAATGCTCACCAACATACAGTATTTTAGCTGCTTATTTGAGTCATGGGCACAAGTAAGGACATGTTGAGAAATGGGGATGTTTTGGCTGCACTGTGCAGCATTGCAAACAGCATATTGACCAGTGCCTTGTGCAAAAACTTGAGTCATTACTTAAAAAAAAAAAAAGAAAAACATGTTTTTTCCACTGTGGGTGGTGTAGGCACCAGAGCGGCCGCAGTGGATTTTACTGACACTCTTGCAACCCACTTCAAACTATGGCCAAACTGAGGGCTGCCAAATCCTTCTTATGTCAGTTTCTTCCAAATAGCTCAAGACTGTGCACTGCCCTTTTGTAAGATTTTCAAGGGACCCTGGGACCCCATGAGAAACACTGAAATGCATGCCTGCGTTTGCTGTGGTGCACTGGCAACAGCAAACCTCATGAGCAAAACATCACCTCATTTAATGACAGTGGGACGACACTGTTCCTGATATTTGCCCCTCCTCTCCTCAAGGACCCCTGGAGGTCCCTGGACACAGCTTTGAGAGCTAGTGTCTTATATGTCAATTCACTCTCTTCTGCCTGCGCGCAGCTAGACAGATTAGGCACAAACGCACACACACGCACGCACAGACACACACACACACACCCCCACCCGCCTCCTCGGAATTGGCTCTCGGTTGGTCCATCAGTCGGTCAGCCTTTATCCTCCCTTGTGCTGGTAGTGGTGTGTTTGCGTGTGTGTGAGTCCGGACCGGAGCTAAGGAGCTACTAGGACAACGAAGACGACAATGATTATGATGATGAAGACAACACAGAGAGAGGCTGAAACACATGACCGCTATCGCCCCCAAAACGCCAAGACTGTGGCTTGTATTTTCTGCGCGGATCCTTAACAACTTCTGAGGTTAATAACCGGCAGCTGGGTCCGGATTCTCAGTGGATATTTCATGTTGCCTATAAATGGAGGTGCCTGATAGGGAAAATCTGAGTTAAGGTATTTCGTGTGGGACGTTGAACGGTCACTGGTGTTGCGTAAAGCGCCCGTGCTGCCAGTTTTGGAGAGTTGGGAAGCGGAGTGCTCCTCTTCGAATAGGATGAACAACTCAAACAACCAAAGGGTAAGCGTGTTGTTTTCTTTGTTGCCGAGAGATTCGGAGGAGGATTAAGTTTGAGATGGAATGGAAAATGTCAGTCACTTGTGATACTCGTCACACTTTGCGTTAATTCGTCACTGTCAGTCAGATCACGTATTAAGCCGCCTGTGATCCTACAATGAGCCGCAGAGCAGCGGCTTTGGAGACATCGCATTGACTCCAGCTGATTGGAGCAAGTCCACTCTGATAACGTGCTGTTAGCTCTGTTTGGATAGACGCAACGGTGCTATTGAAAACCCTGCCATTTTAAAATGTGTTTATCTCTCAAGTCTGCATTCCTGACTGAACCTGATCAGAGACTATTTTCATTCAATGAGATATGTTTATGATTGAACCAGCGGGTTTAATTAATGAAATTACAACTTTTAGAACTGACACACAGTGCTCTTTACCGTCCACCACGTTTCTCTCTAAGTGGAAGATGATTGATTTAATAGTAGATGAACTAGTCCTTAAAGATGAATTTACTGGTGGAAGTTGTTTAACTGGTGTATAAGATATATGCCGAATGAAAGAGTGGCACCTAATGGTTTGTGAAATCTTTTAGGTGGCATTCTACAAATTCAAATCTTCTACTAATAAACATATTTTTTTTAAATTGCAAGATTTTTAAGTGGAGTTTGGTCACAATATATACAATATTGCCAGTAACTGGTAAGTGTGCCTTTTTACTTTAGGGGACAGATGTTGTTACATTAAAATATTAATTAAAGTTCCTGAGGGCATAATTACCAGGTCAATAATAAGAGCAACTAATGATGTTGTTTCTTTGTCACCTTTACTCTTTATGGCCCTCTCTGTGCTGTTTGTGTGTTGCTGGAGTAAAAGGTGACATTAGTAGGGGGATAGTAACTCAGTTTCATGTTGTCTGACAGCACTGTGACTTATTATCCAGCCCCTCAGAGTGGGGACAATGTGAGAACTGTGGGATATTACTTCAAATAAAGACTTGCATGCAGTCATCAGCCCTTCCCCTCTCATGTGAATAAATCTTTCCTAAACGCCTTCAGTTGGCGGCAAAGAAATAGTCAAACTTAAATTGAATTATGGAGCAGAAAAGACCCTTAAATGTGAGGATATTTACTGTTTTAATGCCATGGTTTTGACAGAAATATGTTGGCTTTCTGTTGATGCCAGTCCACATAGCAGAGACATGTCTATCATGCATTCATATTTCTATTTCAGGAAGAAGTTCACCATGCGTTCTACTTAAACTCACACATGCACACGCGCACACACACACACACACACACACACACACACATACACACACACAAACCTCAGAAAAATGCTAAAAAAAGAAAGGATAGCTACCAAAAAATGTTTTCCTCGTCATGCTGTCCCCTTAAGAACAGGGGCCATGGAGCCTGAGTGTGTGTGACAGCCAGTCATACTGGTTTCTTAGTTTGGGCACATTTGACCGACAGACTGGTAGCTCTGACCACTTCCTATAATCAACTTTTTTTTATTGCCGCTGAAACTCTATCCATGCACAAATGAACCAAACAACTACCTTCATCTGTCTGTTGATTGCCTTCACTTTACTTAATGACAGGCTGCTTCCTGATGTGAGAGAGCTAGAGTTTAGATTTTACTCTCGTGTTGATTTAAAAGGTCACCGGCATCAGCATCAGTCAGGGACTGAGCGAGCAAGGCAGATGTGATCTTTCCATTCCCGGAGCACAGCCTGCATTTCTGTGTGTGTGTCTCTATCTCTGTGTATATGTGTGTGCGTGTGCAGTGCATTGGAAGCCACTCTTGTTACAACCACAGCCGTCTCTGATCATTAGTAGTGAAAAAGGTCACTGATGTGCCAGAGGTCCTCCTCAGTGTGACTGCACAGCATCCTCAATACACAGTCTTCCTGATACGTTTTTGTACAGCCGCGTGTTCCTTTTTGCTGCTGTACACTTTAAGTCTAGTGTTGGTCGGTACATGCTGCAGTTAAGCAGAATCTGTTGGCTGTTAAATGCATTTCTGCTTGTGCTTTTCATTGCGTTTGCAATTATGCAAGGAGGAAAGAAGCATCCAGCATCCTGTGTCAGTTCACTGGCCATGGAATCCTTTTGGCCCTTGTCTAACAATCAATAACCACTTACTGCAGAGGAGCTTTCTGCAGTCAAGTCTCTGTCTGTCCACCCTAGCTTTCTGTCTGTCTCTTTCAAGGTATCTGGAGTGTCTCCTCTGCTTGTATCTGACTGTCTCTCCTCCTTCTCTTCCCTCCCCAGTCTTCATTCACCTCTGCAGTCACGTGCGAGTGTGGGTTTTTTTTTTTCTGTTTCATGCTGACTCTCTCTGCTCCGCTCTGTGCTACTGTGTGTCTGCAATAGAGGTCATTCTGTTTTCTCTGCTGATACTGTCCACTGCTTTTTCCCAGGGGGTCGGCTGCTGGGACTGAGATACACTGAGATACATAGGACCCTCCTCAGCCTAAGAAACTCAGGGGGAACTGCAAACCCATTACTTACTGTATGACAGAAGCCGTGGAGGAGGAGGGGATGAATTGGACTTTGTTTTGTGTGTGTCTCCTTGAGCCAGTTGTCTAAGGAATAGTGTGAAAAATGAGCCACTTAGAGCCTGCGCCACCACAATATTGCCTCTCCACCCACCCAATTATGGATCTTTTAACTCAAACTTATTCATACACAGTCTTTCTCTCTCCTGGGGTTTCTGACTTTCTCACAGCCTCTCTTGCCAATTCTGGTCCTCCTCTCCTGCTTTAAGTTTCTAGCTTCATGACTCAAACACATACTAAACAAAGCCAGTTCAAAAACTGCTCTGACATGCCATGACAGAAGTCCCTTAGTACGGTTATATCCTACTTTGCTTTCTGTTGTGGCGGGCAGACACAAATAGGGTTGAGGCAAGAAGACATACTGTATGTGCGGAGAGATGGTCCAACTTGATGATGCTGAGTCAGTGGATGACGATGGGAGTGATGGACAAAACAGAAGAGAGGCAGATAAACAGACAGACAGACAGACAGACAGACAATTAGAGAGGAGTGATGACCTGACGATGCAGAGAGAGATTGTGAAGGGATTGATGGTCATGTAGGAGAGAGCTCAGTCCCACAGACAGATAATCAGACAAGCAGCTAATGCAGAGCTGCTGGCAGTGGATCACAATCAGACCTGGCCCCGTCTATCTGTCATGTCTATCTGAGGAAGCAGCTGCTGAGCTGTCAGTCATTTACACAGCACCGTTTGAAAGGCTGTCTAATACCTGCTACCTGTTGTGTGTGTGTGTGTGTGTGTGTGTGTGTTTGTGTGTGTGTGTGTGTGCGCGCATCTGCGTGTATCTGTGTGTGTGTGTTTTCCCTCATATTACAGTGCATCTGTGCTGCCAATCCATGATTAGGTTATGTTTGTTTAGCAGAATTGCTCCTGTGTTGCTCATATGAGCGGAGCCACAAAATGTGTGCAGAGACGCACACTCACACACAAACTCATAAACACACTTTCAGCAGATCTACAGAGATCTAACATAATGCATAATCCATCCAGGCTATCCTTTATCCTCTTCCCATGGCCCTCTGATGAAATGCTGGCGTGGCCGTTTAGAATCGATAATAATAATATCAAAGATATAGCTTTACACACCCTCACACACACGCGCGCGCGCACACACACACACACTCACACACTCATACGCATCATTCCCCGCACACATCATGCCACTCACATGAAATCCCAGCCAGTGCGGGTTGGGGTTAGTTGTTGCAGAAAGGAAGGGTTGTCTGTGTGTGCAGCATGTGTGTGTGACAGAAGACACAAAATAGCTTGTGGATTTGCTCAGCCAGAGAATGTGAGAGGGGCGCGGTGCACACTTGATGCCTGACTCCCGAATGATCCGCTGCTGTTGACAATGAAACATGTTTACTTGGGCTTATTTATCTCAGGCACACAGGCGCTGGCTGACTGAAGAGCCTCCATAAATACCACAACACTGAGCAGTCAGCCACTGTCAGACCTCTGCTCTGCATTTGTTCCCCACTGGAAAAACTTGACCAACACGGGCCAGCTCTGATATTTTTAGGCTGAGTTGGTCAGCAGCCAATATTTTGGTAGCATATATAGCTTCCTTCTATTTAAAAATTCAAATACAATAGTAATACTTATTCGTTTACCCCCCTTTTTTTTTTTTTTATTTATAGAAAACTACCCCACCATAGCTTCTATACACTGCTGTGTTTATGGAGAAACTGCCATCACTGTTGCTTCCAGATTAGATGACTGCAGGCAAAAGTGAGTGCGCAATAAGTATCTATCTGCTTTGTGCTCATTCCCTCGCAGCGCAGACAGATGCAGGAAAGACAAAAGGAGTTCACTCTGAACTGGAATGTAAAACCATGTGAGGCCCAGACCGGCTCTGCTCATGTGTGCCTGCGTATGGCACATTTACATGTCACCAGAAAGAGGCTGTGCATTGTTCTGTTGTGGCTGAATAAATATTTTGTTGAACTAGTATCTGCGTGCGCGGTGTTGCTGTGTAGATACGTGGTGTAGTAAATGATTGTGTATAAGTTATAAGTTTCATGTTGTGCGCTTGTATGTAAATGCGGATCCCCCAATCTGTTAAAAATGTTCTGGAGGGCAGAGATAAGAACCATGCGCGCTTGCACACACGCAGACACACACACAAACACACTTGGCACGATTAATTATATTTCCGATCTTGTTCTTTTCACCTCTCAATCGTACTTGCCCTTATCCGCCTTCTTGCCTTCCCGACTCATTTTCTCATTGTCTCTCAATGAACTGACACACATGCTTGTACACACATGCACACGCATGCACAACACACACATGCAGAGACTCCAGGGGTTAATGTGGCCCATTAGTAACCAGAGCAGGCTGTAAGTGCTGTGAAGTGGCAGAAGGGTGGAACCACAGTGACAGACTCAGGGACTGAGAGTGAATCTCACCTTACATGTGTTACCCATGACATTAATATGGCTGTCATTAATCAAGGCAGTGAAACAAATACTACTTTTATTACCCTGTGATAGCAATATTCCTCAGGTCTTGATTCATGGCAGCCATTAATTGATGGCATACCGCAAGGCTGTAAAGCATTGTGTCGTCTCACATTTCAGATCCAGTTGTTTTCAGTTTCAGTCCGTGTAAATCTTTACTTCTGTTCTCAAGGCCTTAAATCTTGTTGGAGAACAAGGGAGGGTAGGAATACTTTATATTCTGAAATCATGAAACTGTTATAATTACAACATAAGTGGCTAGAAACCCCCACCCCCCCCACCCCCAACTCACTCACACACTCCCTCCAGCCGTGCCTCATCTTTCCCTTTCTTGGTCTTTCTTGCCCTGAGGGCAGAGGGCTGAGGGTCAGTTTAG
This sequence comes from Seriola aureovittata, assembly GCF_021018895.1. NCBI lineage: Eukaryota > Metazoa > Chordata > Actinopteri > Carangiformes > Carangidae > Seriola > Seriola aureovittata. The sequence goes on from NC_079368.1 coordinate 11,461,684, forward strand.
TGATATCTGGCTTTGCTTTAACTCCGCTCAGAAGTCCTGCAGCTTCATGAATATTATAATGAACTGCATTCACTTCACGGCTGGTCGATAGTGATAGAGGACACACATAAGCTCTTGCGCACATACACACAGCCTCGCCATAGAGTGTCTGCTGCCTTATTATTGTGTCTCTGTCTTGTGCACCTTCATGACAGACACACGCCTCCCCACCCCTCCAAACAGAGCTCACGTGGGGGCAGCACATGTGGTTATATATATACATGTGGCCATATAGACTAAATAAGGCAACAGCAGCAACAGTGATGAATAATGGAGAGCTGTAAAAGCAGCTTTAACTACAGCACTCTTGGCCAGAGATGGGGCTCAGAGAGAGCACGCAGAATATATGAGACAGAGAGAAAATCACTACATTTATATCCAGTTTTTGATTAAGACAATAAAAGCTGTAAACAACATTGTCTGATTGCTTTTACCTCTATAGACCCAAGTTGCGATAAGCATGACTGAATTGTGGAGAATTGGAAAGTGGAGAGAAGAAAGACGAATAATGGACACACACAGTACAAATATAGAAGATGGACGATTTGTGTGTCTAGACAGTGTAAATACTTTGCTAGTGATGCTGCCAGTGAAAAACCTCTAAGACATACAGTAGTTTAAATAGAATTAAGATGGATACATCATACATATGGGAAGTATGATGAGTTTTCCATTCAAACTAAAAGTTTCAGATAGTTAAAAAAAAAAATCTAATTTAAGTGCCAAAAAAAACCTTGTCCTCCTCTTAAATTTAACGGCAGCTGCCAAACCATACGGAGCTGAATATGTGAGATTATGAAAGTTTTATCACTTGACAATCATATGTTAGGATTTTGTTAGGAAGAGCTCAGTTTTGCCAAACCATCCAAGACAAGTGTTTTGAAAATCCACCCAGTTTAAAGTGTGCTTTTGAATGTGAATAGAAGGCTAAAACTAGGAAGAAGAAGAATAATGTGTTTTCAGATTTATCTGCATTAATAAAGTCTTATCCCCACATGCTTTGCACATCTTCATGTGTGTCTGTAGTATAGCAAAGAGGTCAGAGATAAAAGACAACAGGGAGGAGAGTTTGGCAGGCTTAAATGCTAGTTAGGCTGGCTGAGCTAATTAGCCCCGATTTCCTCATCCTGATTCAGATGAGGAGGAAAGCCTGGGATTACTTGGGCAAGCACTGTGTGTGTGTGTGTGTGTGTGTGTGTGTGTGTGTGTGTGTGTGTGTGTGTGTGTGTGTGTGTGTGTGTGTGTGTGTGTGTGTGTGTGTCTGTGTGTGTGTGTGTCACTGACATTGTGTCAGGCTGTTGAAACTGTTAATCAGCAGGGGGGTTTGGATGAACTTATTTGCAAAAGTCAACTAATGAGAGCTCTAAGTGTGTTTATAGTGTGTTGCTCATCAAGTGTTAGGATTGGTTTGTGCAAGTGAGATAACTGGCCACCACTTACCCCACTGAGGATGAAAAGGAGCTTAATGGTACGGGGACCCAGCAGGGATGCCGCTCTCCTGTGACCTCGTGCCCTCCACTCCCTCCGTTTGTCCCTTTGGCTGTTCCTCATCTGCCATTTGTCTCTCCCATCCTCCCACTCCAGCAACACTTCATGCTGTTACATCCTTCCCACACATCTTATACTGTGACCATGTTTCTATCTCGTTGCCTGACTGAAGGGTTTCATTGTGAAAGGAAGACATCTAGTTTTGCTAATGTGGTTCCTGCCATGAAAAGTAAAGAGATATATGAAGTAACACATTGAAGACAGCGTCATGTTGATTCCATTTTTGGTATTTCTTTGTTTACAGCAGGGAGGTTGTTGATACTAATGCCGACAGTAGGCTCCAAATTAATTTGGCATCTTCGCAAAGGAATATGGAGCCGTTGGCAAACACTAGCATACTCAGTTAAGGGTTTGTTTCTTGCTAATTTATGTTTGCTGGAGGCGGTTGTAAGCTGGACAACTGGATAACTGGAAGCATGCAGCTGAAATAGATCCTGCAAAATACACAACTAGTCATTGATAGTGTTCATCAGTCACAGTCAAAAATGTGAACAAGCAAGCGAACCCCGCCATCACGGACACATGGCAGAGATTAAATCCAATGCCTGTTTTTGTGTCCTCCCTTTGCCTCCTTCCTGACTTTCACCCAAGGTGTGAGGTAACATACTGAGAGCTGTCAGTCACCACGACAGTTGCACGCACACTGAGGTTCCTGGAAGAGTCAAATCAGTGTTGCGCTCCATATTCTGCCCATCCCCTCACAGCCATACAAGCGTAAGGAGCGATAGGTGACACAGCCAACTATCGTTGACCTCTCTTCAGACAGTAATTTGATGTGTTATAGAAAGAACAGACTGTACCAGCGTGAAAAATTCCAGCACAGAGTGGATTACAATGTCACATCAATGCCTTTTTGCCTCATGTGGATCTTTTAATGTGATTAAATCCCCTTTACTCTATCTCCCTACTTAGGGACACACTAGCAGAGTGCTCTCATTGAGAGAGACAACAGCAGTCTTTGATCAGGGGCTTAGAAAGACCTGTTTCATACCCGTTCCTTCCCTAAACCTTTCCCTCCTTTCTCTGTTTGGGCTTTTGGTTTATAGGAAAAGCTGGCTAATCAGTTAATAATATAGTATCAACTTGGTAATAGTCAGTGGCTGTGTTCCAGGCTGCAGTGCACAACTATGACTGTGCCAGTAAAGTGCACTGATGAGGTTACAGTATTGGTGTGTGTGTGTGTGTGTGTGTGTGTGTGTGTGTGTGTGTGTGTGTGTGTGTGTGTTGTAATTCATTAATTGCCTCCTGTAGCCCCCCAGACAATTCGGTCTGCCAGTTTCTGTCATTAGAGTTTCTCTCCATTACTGTTTGATTGGAAAAGGAAGCTGCTTGGTAACAACTCTGGTTCATTCTCTGTCTCCTTTCCCACCAAAATCTGTGGATCGTGTTTTCAGAAAACTACGCCAGAGCTGCTAAAGAATAAAAATGATCACCATCATATTTCTTGCAAGCAAGTTTTGTGTGCAGCTATTCCAACAGACTGCTGTTTTTCAGCCTTATACGGTCTGCTTGGATCCTCAAAGATTATGATATATTTTGTTGTCCTTCTTCTGGATTCAGTTCCACAAATTAGCAAGGATTTACAATCCAGCTTATTATATCTGACCATGTGTTTTGAATACAGCCCAGCTTGCTCCCCCTGCTCCTTTTTAGAGGTGAGATGGAAGAGGAGCGGGAGGGGGTACTGCTGTTATTAGTGTTTTTGTGCTGTCGGTACTCATAATAAACTACCTTCCAGGATGAATGTATACCCTTTTTTTTCCATCCCACTGTTGTTTATGAGGCTGCTCTGGAACCTGTACGCAGTGTTTCACAAATCTATACTCTGCAGGCCTGTTATTTATATGCTGAGAGACCACACACAGTCTTTACAGTAACACACACACACACACACATAAGTGCAAACACACTCCCTGTTATGATCACCTATACACGGCCTTCAAATGATTCTGCAGTTTGGTGTGCTTCCCTGCTGCTTCTCCCAGCTCCTGCTGTGCTACTATATGATAATGCGGACCCGGTGTATTAGGCTGAGTGTGCACAGCCGTGTAAGAGCCATCAAGCTTTAGTGTGCTATAAATTGTTGAAGTGATCACTGCTTGGCAGACTCTAAGCTCCCTGTGCTCCCTTGTAGCTCTAAACAAATTTGTTTTATAGCTTGAAATTCACTCCACTGTTGCTCTCCTTGGGGCCAGCATCCAGTTGCAAGTACAAAGTGTACACACCGAACAACTATGCACTAATTTACATGCATGCACTTGTTTGCGTACACGGGCATTTTCCGTCACCTCCTGCATGTACCTCAAATATGGTTTGAAACACAGTCACATTCATATTATTTATCTCGTTAGCACTTTCTGCTCTGACTCTGCCCCATGTGTGCTGGGACCCAGCTGCATTGAAACACTCTGCCTTTGTGTGAGAACAGCTGGCCGCAAAGTCATTTGGACACACGCTTGCGCACATAAGCACATGTGGACAAGTGCTCACACAGACACACACATAGTTTTCCATGCAAGCAGAGCTGAAACAGTCTCTATTGTCAGGAAATAATTGAATGCATAAGCTGTCGGGAGGGGGAGAGTTCACAGTGTTCCAGCTATAAGAGCGACTCTGTGCACTGTTGAAACTCCATAGTGATCACCTCAGTGATGACATCAGCATGTTGGCACAGAGCGTACACAGCCACATTTTGCCATATGACTGGGCCCTGGGAGTGTGTGTCTTAAGGGTGTCCTGGCAGTGAACAGACTTGGACTGCTTTGTAGCCAGCTTTGCTGTCGTAAAACAGCGAAAGCAAACACTCCACCCGTTACTGTTTCCCTCCCCCCTCCTCTCTGCCTTCCATGACCAGTACCAAACCACTGTCGTTGTGCCCTGGCTGCTCAGCAGCAGCTGGAGTCTGAAACACTGCAGGGATGTTGTTTGGTGAATTGGATGATTGTTTTTGAGTGGTTCGAGGTTGGATTGGGTTTGTTGTTTGTTTTTCCTGATCTGACTCCATGCTATATGTAAATCATTATACACTTCCCATTTTCCTCCCACATTTCCTCCCATTCCTTCCTTAAATTCACTCACTCACATCTGTTAACCCACATTTTCTATCCAATTTCCTTTCTCCATCTTTCTTCTCTCTAACTCCTATATTCTACTTTACTTTACTTCTATTAATTTTCTCTCGTCCTCCAACCTTCTCTCAGCTAATTTGCCATTGATTTTTTTTTCTCTCTTCACTTAACTCTTGCTCGTTTCTTGCACCCTCAACTGCCCCCTCCGTCCTTAACTGCAGCCATGCACTGGGTGTGGGAGAGGAAGAGGGGAAGAGCGTGAGCAAGAGGGAAAGTAGCGGAAGAGGGTGGAGAGGAAGGCGAGGCACATAGTTGTGGCTGGCTAATTGAAAGCCAGCAGTTTGGTCAGTAAAGTCCCAGTGTATGGGAGTGGTCAGGAATTTGCAAATCTTTGGTTTTGTGTGTATGTGAAATAGAGATAGAGCACATTTGTCTCAGTCTTCATGTCTATTGCCATGAAGATTGACACATTGTACATGTCCTTGTGAGTGTGTGTGCGTGTGTGTTTGTCTGGTTGTCTGCCTTTGTGTGTGTGTGTGTGTGAGAGTGTACAAATCTTTTTTTCCTTTTTGTCTGAGTGTGTTTCAGTTCTGCTGTTGTTATTCTCGTTTTTGGTCTCCTTGCTTCTTTCTTTTCTATCTCCCTCTTTTGACTCTGCCTGTCCAACAAACTTTTGTATTCTGCCAGTCAGCTGCAGCGTCTTTTCTGCCTCGAAAATAAAACAACTTCAGAGTCAGCAAAGACAAGAAGGTGGCATGGTTTTATAGTGGTTAGAGAAACCAGCCTTTAACTGTGGGATGCAGGTTCGATCCCAATGTCAGAAATCCTCTTCGTGACCTCTGACCCCCTTATTTATACAAGCAGAAGGACAATTCCTCTACCGGCATCAGTATTGATGTTGAATGTCTGTTGTGTATGTGCGCACGTTTCAGATGTGCAGCAGATTATTGTGCACAACAAGTCTGCACGACCGCCCAGCTGTATTTTGGCCCAGCAGTGCTTTAAACGCTAACATCCGCATGCTAATATTTAGCAGGCATAATGTTGACCTGAGGCTGTCGGTTAATGAATGTCATTAGTTTTGCAGGAATATTGGTCATAAATCTAAATATTGGAAAACGTTTTTTACCAGATAATAGCACTAGATGAAAAGTCAGAGGATCAGCAAATGTGTTACAATTCATCCTGTGGGGAACATGAATGCCTGTACCAAATTTCATGACAAGCCATCCATTAATTCTTGAGACACTTCAGTCACACTCTAAACCACAAACATCAACCTCATTGGGGCGTCGAGTAGCTCAGTTGGATGAGCATCCGCCCCATGTGTAGAGGCTACAGTCCTCGCTGCAATTGGCCCCGGTTCGAGTACTGCATCGGACAGCCCTTAGCTGCATGTCATTCCCCCTCTCTCTGCCTCCCCATTTCCTCTCTCTACTGCACTATCAATAAAGGCACAAAAAAATAAATTAAAAAAAACAAAAAACATCAACCTCATTGCAGCGTTACCAAAATGTCAGGGGGTCACCAATATCAGGGATCAATTCGTCGTCTGCTAATAGCAATATAATAATATTAAATAGCAATCCATTAAATACTGGTTGTTATATTTAAGACTAAAGTGATGTGTCGACCGATTGACTGACTGACATTGCAGTGGTGAAAATGTTCTTTCTATTTTCAGCTCTAAAATCAGTGGCAGCATTTCACAATTATTAATATGAGTCCTTTTGTTCATGAATTTAAACACAGTTTAGGAGCAACTACTCCTCCTCCGCGCTGTGTCTTTCATTCCCAGGTGGGTGGATTTAATGTGGTTGCTGTACAAGGCAGACTGTGTTGTTTCTTGATGTTTTTCATACTCACTGTGTGTGTTAAACCTCACCCTGCGGACTAACCCCATGCTGTAACTGCAGCCGTCTGGTCTGGTTAGGGATAGAGGTCAGAGGTCGAGGGTCAGTGATCTGAACAGGAAAGCCTACTCATGCAGAACAACGCATCGTAAACAAACCATTACACACCATCTGCAGCGGCGTCAAATCCCCAACCGGCGGCGTGTGTGTGTGTGTGTATGTGTGTATGTTTGTGTAGGTGTGTGTGTTAGTGTCTCTGTGATCACACCCCACTGACACACAAGTGAGGATCAAAACACACAGCCAGACAGGGACAGAGAAGGTGACAGAGGAAGTGACCATCTGGTATCTACTGAGGCATCAAATTACCTGCTGAAAGGTTACTTTGGCATTACGCATACACTGTGTGCGTCATGTAGCGATGTTATCGAGGTTTGTTGAAACATTTATCTGTAACAAAGTAGAATTATTGGATGAATTCTTATTTTCATTCTATTCTTTTGGCAAATGCTTAACTCCAAAATTCATACGTAATTATGAAGTTTGCTGTTTTTAGCCATTAGTGTAAGCTTCAAGTTTTCGCAGAGATACACTTGTCTCCACGTGTCAAGTTTTTTTCTCTCCCTATTATTTCCACGCCTGCTCATTTGCAGAGCTTTGTGCTTCGTTCCATCGGTTGTGTGTTTATATAGAACCCACCACTTCTCTTTCTACTGCCAAATCTGTCTCTTGCAAACACCTTGATCCTCCTCCTTCGTTGCTTTTCTTCCTCACCATCCCTCCCTCCCCATCCCCTCACCCACTGACCTGCTTGACATTGTGTGCTTCCTCATTTCTTCCTCTTCCCCTCGCTCTCTTCCCCGTTCCCTTTCTTATATCTTTTTTTCTTCTCTCAGCTGCCTCTCTCACTCCACCCAGACCTTTCGCCCTGTCAGCCTGTATCTTCTTCTTTTGTTTCTCTCTCCCTCCTCTATAGTCTTTTCCTCAAGTCCCCCCCCCCCCCTCCTGTTTTCTTTGACAGCACCGCCTCCCCTCTGTGTCGCTGCTTGATACCCAACATGCACTCCATCCCTGTCGCTTATCCACCCTTCCTTCACCCTTTGTCTGGCTGCTGTCCACAGTGCCGCCGTCACAGGCAGTCAGCCTCTCAGGCAATGCGCACTGGTCTAACACCTGCCACTCTGAGGACACTGTGTTGAGGGAGTCACTGTGACTACTATTCATGTGTACCTGTGAGAGAAAGATAATGAAAAAAAGAAAATGAGTTCATCCACTCTGGACTTCTGTCCTGCTTGTTGTTGCATGTGTGTAAACCTGTGTTTCTCTAATTCGACTATCTTGTGAGTGTTTATGTCAGGTTGTTGTACTCTGCTAGCCCGACCCAGACGCCAGACGCCTGGATTAGAGTTAGATCTAGGCTGCTTGTCTTCTATTCTGAGATCCCCAGAAGGAGAAGCTTGTTAATTTAGCTGCTATAAATACAGGACCTCCTCCTAGTAGGTCACTCTAATGCATGGAAATGAATTGTGGTAACAGCTCCTTTACTCTGTGTTTGTGTGTGTGTATGTGTGTGTGTGTGTGTGTGTGTGTGTGTGTGCATTGCATTGCATTCCCTCAAAGTTGGCGAGCCAGCCTCAGGCATGCGTCATAGTTTGCGGCGCCACTATTGACAAAGAAATTTGTCACAGCCTGAGCTGGACTTTCTCTCTTTATCCATGGTTCAAATTTTTTATGTTTATCGCTTACAGCTAATGGTTTTGTTGTGATCGAATAATAGATGAATATTTTTCTCCGCAAACGAATTAATGGCTTCTATATAAAATGTTAAAAAAGAATATGAGTGGTGTAATCATTTTGTACAAAGCAGTTGTCTTCAGTATTTATGACTTAATGAATTGCTTCAACCAGGAATCGATCATCAAAATAGTAGTTTTGTCACTGACAGCTGTTAGAAGAACCTCTGTCTTAAAGAAGTAGACTCTACAAACCTCATTATTGTTTTGTCAGTGATTTAGGAAACAGCATCAGTTGAGTACCCGCTCTTTTTTTCTCCCATTCTCAGTTAAAATTACTATTTCGTCTCCAAACTACAGGCACTTACGATGAAAGAAAAGCACATCAACTCTCATAAACAAACGCTTGACCTGCAAAATTGAATCCTCCACTTGTACTTTGCAGACTATCTATGTTTATACTGTTGCTGTAATTTGGTCTCCTTTCTTTTGTGGTCGAGAGTACGATAATTGCTTTTCAGCCAGTGAAAGTGTTTATTTAATGGCAGGCTTATTTGCGTAGCTACACTGTGTTCAGCAGCCACAGTGCAGATTTTACACGACTCTAGACTGATCATTATCATTATATCAGTATAAATACACTCCATCATGCTGTGTCTGATAATTCTTCACTCCAGCAGCGTTTCAAGGGAGAAATCTGCTTGTAATCACCTCCAGCCATTTTTTTTTTTTTTTGTTTTGTTTTTTTAAATGTCATACCGTGTTATTGTAGCAAGACATACTGTAACGCACGTCAGACTTTTACTGACAATGTTTAAATGTTTTGGTGGTGCAGTTTGGAGACAGAGTAGTTGGATCTTATGTGCGATTAACAGCTGTTAGTGTAGCTTTCACCACCATGCAGAAGTAGTGTGGTTGTACTCTGAGAAGCAAGTTAGCCTTTCCAGTGCAGTGGTTAATCAAGAATTACATGAAACCTCATTTTGTAGTGCATGGTATTCAAGCAAGAATCTGTGTCCAAATGTGGACTTTTAAGTCCAAACCACATTCATCCCTCTCCCACTGGGCCTGTTCTGAACAAAGTGAGAGGCTCACGCTAGGAGAGACACAGGTAGAAAGGAAGAGGGGAGGAGGACGAGTGGAGGAGAAGAAAGAAAAGCCGATTGAGGACAGTGAGGTGGAATGGATGGAGCGGAGCGCAAGAGAAGGCGGAAGAAAATGAGTAGTGAAAGTATAAAAGCTTAAATCAAAAGAATAAAAAATTCATGAGAACCGGGCAAAGAGAGAGAGAGAGAGAGAAAGAGAGAGACAGAGAGAGAGAGAGAGAGGATGTGTGAGAAATGTTGGACAAGAGGAGGGGAAGGTGCATTTATCAGGCAGAGAGGAGTGGGAAAAGAAGGGCAAAGGGAGCATTAGAGATTATTTGTGGGGGGAGTGTGAGATTGCTAATGTACCACTGAAAAGGAGGGGCACACACACGCACACACACACACACACACGAACACACACACACACACACACACACACACCTACACCTACACCTACTCCTACTCCAGCAGTCAGGCATATGTTTCCATTTGTTCATTCATTCATCATACACACAAGGTAAACTTGATATTTTCCTACTTTGTTTAGCCAGCTCTTTAAATACGACCTTCCTGATCAGTATTCCATGGATTTATGTGCATTGATTTGTACGTGATTCAAAGGTTTTAGCTTGAGAAGGAGCACTGGCACTAACGCTCAAGGTCGACACGGCTTTGCTTTTGCCTGGGCTTTGTTTGATTCCTGGATCCCTTTGTGCTCGCTCATCCCTCCCACCGCATATGTTAGTCCTTTCCTTTCACTGTCTGCTGTTTTAAGTTCATGCATACAGTATTTTTTTCTCTGCTGACAGAGTGAAGAGGGGCTTAGACATTTGTTTAAAACTCTGGACAGCATCACCAGAGACACAGCCAGACAGTTTAAGATTGAGGAACCTTTGTCTGCATGTGTTTGAGTTTGCGAGTGTGTGTGTGCATGTGTACTCCTGTATAAGTGTACAGAGTCTTTTTAATCACAGACAGGGTGGCTTTCTTGCTCCAGATAAGCCTTTCCTTTTAGAAAGCTGCTTGAGGAAAAAGGACAGTGGCTAGAAGTCGCTAAGTGTGTGCGTGTGTGGATATTTGTGTATGTCTGGGGCTTCTCATTTGGGCTGCAGACGTTCAGCGTTTGACAGCTTCATTCTTTATTCTCTCACTGGAGAGGTGCCTCTCCCCTTGTGTGTGTGTGTGTGTGTGTGTCTGTGTGTGTCTAGTGAATACGTTTGTACTAAATGATTCAGCATCTACGTCTCTGCTCAGCTGGGGGTGGGCTCGTTGGTGAGAGGGCAAAAGGCCATGTGTTTGAATATTGTCGATGCCAACTCTCTCACAGACACACGCCAATGAACACAGACTGCTTTCAGGGACACGCCTTATTAATGTATCCCCAACAGGCCTGATCTACGACACTTGTCTTCTCTAATCTTCTTCTAACCTTAATTTCTCCCGAAAACGACTTAATCCGCTTCTCTCTCACTTTACCTCGTGCACTTCTCTACTCATTTCTTCCTCCATTAACCAAAGAAATATTCTTTTAAACGTGACGTCATCTGTCATTTAAGCCTCAATTCCCTCACTCTCTCTTTTTTTCCCTTCTCTCCCTCCACCAATCCCTTGTCCTTGCAGGACAGCGACATCCAGAAGAAGATTGACCATGAGATCCGGATGCGTGATGGGGCCTGCAAGCTGCTGGCTGCCTGCTCCCAGAGAGACCAGGCGCTGGAGGCAGCCAAGAGCCTGCAGACCTGCAGCACCCGTATCATGGCCTACATGTCGGAGCTGCAGAGGATGAAGGAAGCTCAGGTCATGCAGAAGGTCACGCGAAGGTCGTCGGATGCAGGACCAATGGACGACAGACTCCCATGCAAAGGAAAAGTGGCCATCTCAGGCAAGTAACTACTAAAAATGTGTATTTATGAAAAGGAGATGACAGGAGGAAGACTAGGGGGAGCATTTTCTTGCGCATTTTTAAGCTAACCACATTTTAATTTGTGAAATGTGGTTAGCAAAAGACTGACCAGTAACAAATAAAGGAAAAGGAATCTTTACCATCTGCGTAGTGTTTTAATTTAACGCAGAGTAGCTCTCGTCAGGCATATTTTGCACAAGTGCGTCTTTACTGACCGCGGTGAAAACGTGGTGACTTGCAAGATGCTGCCTGTCGCAATATGACAGAGATGAATGATTATGGAGCTTCTCTGTTTGTATCACAGACACACTGCAGAGAGATAATTCACATCAGGGAGCAAGATAAGAGGGGCGATGTGTTTTTTTTGTTCTTGTTTTATTTGTGTTTACAACATGATGAAAAATTAAAGAAATAAATAGTGATATGAATGTTAATGAGTTACAGGACTGAGAGTGTGTGTGTGTGTGTGTGTGTGTGTGTGTGTGTGTGTGTGTGTGTGTGTGTGTGTGTGTGTGTGTGCGCGTGTGCATGCGTGTGCGTGCGTGCGTGCGTGCATGCGTGCGTGGGTAGAGGTTCACTGGGGCACTGCTGCTTGTCTGGTACCCAGCTGGGGAACATGAAGAAAGGGTGGTTAACATTTTTGTGGTCTAATTCTTTGTCTGTTGTCGTTACAGATCTTCGTATCCCTCTCATGTGGAAAGACACAGAGTACTTCAAGAACAAAGGAGGTGAGGAACCACCTCTGTATGCAAGTGAAGAAATTCATCGATGGCTTATTGATGATGTATGCCTGTAGGTTTTATTAATGATTTCCTTCTGAGGGAGGTGACATGTGGCCTCACACAGCAATAGAATGGCTACTTCAAAGATGCTGAGTTTATTTGTGTGATAGCTTTTGAGAAATCATGTGACGTGAGTGTGGGATTCCTTGTGACTGCAGAACAAAAATCACATTTTCATCGTTGTCTTCAGGGTGAAACACTGATGTGGACTTTTTTTGTTTCGTATATTTAAAAATATGCTGACCCAGGAGACTCCCACTGAACAGTGCAAACAAGACCATACAGTATGACATTTCTCTACTCAGTGTCTGTTTCTGATCATTACAGTCTGTTGCAGCTTCCCAGATATCTTTGTATTTCACAGGAACTGATTTTTTCTTTTTTAGACATGAGAAACTCCTGGCAAGCACAACCTGACCCACTGTTTCGTCTTGTTGGCTGTTCTTCTTGGCTCTGAGAAGCAGCAGTACACTGGCGCTGAATTGGGTCATTATTAGTAGGGCAGAGAATACTGGGAGGCAGAACAAATGAAATCTGACATTGTGCATTTAAGGAACGCCCCTAGTCTTTTGTCCTGGGGAATGTTACTGTGAACCCAGTCATATTTGAATGTTTTTTTGGCATTTCAGAATTCAATGGTGCACTGAAAATATTACAGCGGTCATATTTATATTGACTATTTTTCTATTCCACCTCCTCTTGATAGAGTCAATGTGGGTTAACATCCGTGCAGTCATTATGGCAGTCTCAGTGCTCATTCTCTCCCCTGGCAACTTGAATGGAATTAATCGGCATGGCCTGCGCATATAAATGAACTCAAGAGACAGGTAGTAGACTCTTAACAAAGCTTAATGAGGCTGTTAGTCAAGGTCATTAAGCACACCGAGACATAAACTAAGCCCAGGAGGCAAGGAGGAGTAAAGCATGTTCCTCTCTCACGTGCCCATTCATATTTTAACCATGTTGAGCTCATACTTGGAATAATAAATTTGAATATTAAGTTTCAATGTGGGATTGACAGGGAAGCACATGCAGTGTGGTCCAACACTTTGACACCCATTGGGGAAATGGGCACTGTAAGTAGCAACAGACCACCTCTTCTTTTCTGTTGTAATTTTGAATTTGTATGAGAAGTGGCAAAATGATGGCCTGGATTCAGTTGTGCAATAGGGGAAGAGAAACGCACAAGAAGAAAGATAGTAGACCATCCAGGGCCATTTTATTTATATTACAGCAGTGATACCCAAGGTGCTGTTTTACTACTAAGTGACTTCAAGTGACGCAAATGAACGAAAGCCGATCACATGTCTCATATGTGGGATTTATTTTTTCTCTCTTTTGCTCTGCCTTTTCACCGTGTTCTTCTGCAGAGCTTCATCGGTGTGCGGTGTTCTGCCTGCTCCAGCTGGGAGGAGAGATCTTTGACACAGACATGGTGATAGTGGACCGGACTCTCACTGATATTTGCTTTGACAACGCCATTGTTTTGTGAGTCATCCGTCTGCCTGTAATACCCACAAAAAAAGACCCGCATCCGACCTGTATTCGACACTGATATAGTCATGTTCGTCATGTGTGTTCCCTTTTCGCAGTAGCGAAGCCAGCCCGGGTTTTGAGCTCCGTGTCGAGCTGTACAGCTGCTGCTCAGAGGACGACTACTCAGCAGGGAGCACACCAAGGAAACTAGCCAGTAAACTGAGCTCCTCTCTGGGCCGATCAGCTGGGAAGAAGCTCCGTGCAGCCATGGAGCCTGGACCATGCAGTCCTGTCAGCAACGGAGGGGCAGCTCCTCTCCTGCTGCCAGTTCCCTCTGTACCGTAAGTGACTAGTTGACATTTGATGCTGGTTAGATTGAATGGAGTGAGAACAGAGAGAGAAATAACAGATATATATTTCTGAGAACACAGGTGGGTATATTTATGGAGACCGTTTTTCACTGTAAGCATGCATACTCAACCACCAAATAAATTTCTCTCCCCTCGCTTGTGTTTTGACAGAGGCCCTAAGTACCACCTCTTAGCTCATACCACCCTGTCACTGTCACACGTCCAGGACAGCTTTCGCACACATGACCTCACCATCTCAGGCAACGGTGAGTGGCAGCCTCCATCAATCTGTCTCCTCACCATCTTTCTCCTCTCTCAGCCAAATCAGCCATCTGTCTTGTTTTTTTGGGGTTTTTTTTTTTGTTCTTCTCTCACACATCACCGTCTCACTCCTCCTTTGCATTCTAATAATTTTCTTTAAGCCAGCACACTGTGCGCCCCCACCCCTCCTTTCCCTCCTTACCCTTCCTCTCTGTCTCCATGTTCTCTGACAGACAGCTATTGTCAAGGTCATAGTAATAAACGCTGTGCTAGTGAGGTGACTGTTGTGTAAAGCTGTAATGATGTGGGCTAACAAGGGCCCAGAGCCTCCGACAGACAGGCCCCTAGTGTTTTATTCATTGGCCCTTCAGCCTGCTGTAAAGTTTCATTACCGCACTTCATGACTCTCCCTGCAGCTGCCAGTCTTTTACACCCCCGAGCCTTGTTTTTGTTTTAAATGGGTGGGTGGGTGGGTGGGTGGGGGCAGGCAATGTGATGTGCGGGTGAAGTGTGTGTCTGCGTGTGCGGATGCATATGAGTGTACATGTTTGTGTGTGAATTTTGAATATCATGAGGGAATGTTTTTTTTTTTATTTATTGATGGTGTTTATTTTTGCCCATCCGTCTCTCTCTCTCCCTGTAGAAGAGTGTTCGTACTGGCTGCCACTCTACGGCAGTATGTGTTGCCGCCTCGCAGCTCAGCCTCACTGCATGACCCAACAGATGATGAGTGGATGTTTGAAAGTTAAGGTAAGTTGCCAGGTTGGTCTGCAGCGCTGATGAACATGTTTTTTCCTTTTCTCCCCCTCCGCTTCCCTCCTCTGCTTGTTACGATGCCATCTCTCTTTGTGCTTCTTTCCCTGTTTTTTTTTTTTACTCCACACCTCATCGATATTTTTGTCTACCTCACAGCAGTGTGGAGGTGACCCTCAGAGTTGGACAAAAGTGTACGCCGTTCTGAAAGGAACAAGCCTTTTCTGCTACCACCGGCAAGAAGACGTGGAGGCCAACGTCGAACCAGCTTTCACTATTGCTATCAACAAGGTCAGGAGAGGAATCACATGAAAACAGACAAACTATCCGCGCTGTAGTAATAAGCCTCCAGAGGTTGATCCAGCCTTACAGAAAACATACAGTTGTGTTTTTTGGTAACACCTCAGGCATCAACAGCATAGTTGGTAAGGCCTGTGGATTGCTGCCAGGTTGAATCCTAAGCCAACTGGTATATTTCGAGCCAAAAAAAGTAAGAGACGATATCTTCTCTTAGTAAGTACTATCAAGGTGCCCCTTGATAGTACAGAGCAGGGCTGTCAGTAGAACAGCTCAGAAGCCAAGAGTAGGAAACTGTGATTGTGTTGCAGAGCTAGAAAAGAGCAGTTCAGTATCTTCTCAAGTCTTTGCACACACAATAAGACACGATGCTCAGAGCCATCCAATCAGGAATCGCATTTCTCTCATCCCTCTGTTTTTTCAGGCACTGAAGTAAAGAACAGTCAGTCAGCCAGTCAGGTTCTCAATCATCTTATTTCCTGTCTGTGTGTCTGAGAGTTGATACCTGTGGGGGTTCTCATTCTTTCCACAGTGACTCATTCGGTCTTTTGTAGCCTCTGACCCTGAGCACACAGCTGACCCAAAGCCAAGTTAGTCAGATCAGATCAGGTCTGTGTGATCCTTTGTTAGTCAGCTGTTGGGCCCTCCTGAAGGAGAAGGAGGGAGCTCTGTGTGACAAATTAATGAATGGAACAACACTGCCATCTAGTGGTTTTAAACAGACCTAGACACATTTGGAGTAGAATGAGGAGGTGGGAATTTAGATGTCTGCACCTTTTGTTAGATAATTGCTGAAGGGAAATGGCTTGGAAGAGGGCTAATTGCTGGCTTTATTAGTGAGGGCTTATTTTCAGTGGGGAATTACAATTACAATTGCCATAATGACCACTTGTTGCAGCACATAATTTTTTTTTTTTTCATGCAGAAGCACTGGCATTCATTCCTGATTGTAGTCATTTTGTGGCAGATGATTGTATTCTTTGTTGCTCCCCTGTTTCAGGAGACCAGAATACGCGCGTCGGAGAAAGACCCTCAGAGTAAAGTTCAGAATATCTGTATAAGTAACCAGTACGGAGGTGAGGAGGTCACGCACACTCTGACCACAGACAGCCGCGAGGACACACATCGGTGGATGGAGGCCTTTTGGCAACATTTCTATGATATGAGTGAGTACTTGCTATGCTAGAACACAGGCAGCGTGTGATTATACACCCACTGCATGCAGCCACTCACGTATGTTACTATAGCTGCTTAACAGACTCCATCTCAAGGGGCGTGAAATATTGTGTATTCTCTATATCTGCTGCTCGGGTTTGTTGAAGGCTACTGTTTTGTCTCCAACGTACAGGCCAGTGGAAGCAATGCTGTGATGACTTAATGAAAATTGAACTGCCATCACCGAGGAAACCGGCTCCTGTCACACCAAAACAGGGCTCTCTTTACCACGAAATGGGTAAGACCCCTCCCCTGATCAAAACTCATTTAACTATAAAGGAAAAACAAAAGGGAAGACAGGGAAAGAAGGCACTGTGTCTGCACTGCACGTGACTGTGTGTAGCTTTAATTCCTTGGATGCATGAGAGATGCTGTCACAATTAAATTTTCCTCTCCTGATATCTCAAACTCACACTCTGCTTTACTTCTCTGTGCTGTAGATAGAATGGGTCTTATCTCTGACACGCTGACTTACTCTCTGTCTTCTGTTTCTCTGTTCCTCTTTGCCCTTTTCAATTTTCCTTGTCTGCCCTGAATCCATCACTCCTTGGCTTTGTCTCCTTTGTCCCTCTTCATTATTTCCTTGTGTTTTCATACATCATTCATGATCAACTCCACATTTTCCATCAACTCCCACCATTTTCATTTTTAACGGGTGAATTGTCTTTATCCTTGAATTAATCTCTTTTTTTTCGTTCTCAATCACACACGTGTCAACCATTATCAATTTCTGTCGCGACCATTAAAACACATAAAAACTGAACTCCACCTGTTGCACACCTCCTATCCTACTCCACCCCTTCTCTCTCGCCAACCTCCCTCTCGGTTTCCCTAACCCCCCTGGCAGCGCCTCTTGCCACACCCTCCTGTGAGGGTCTTCTGCTGCAGGATAACGCTGTGTCTGCTGAGATTCGCGCTCTGCTCTCATCCTATTACAACGACAGGTGAAGTAACAGGAGTAGGGCTCGGTGTAAATTATGTTGTGGTAAATGTTGCAGTCCCAAAAAGCTGGTTTGAGTTAACAGTCTATTCTTGATAGAGTGAATGCAATTCAGGATTTCTTTCAAATTCAGCATCAGCTTCAACTTGATGATAGTTTGTTAATTCAGCAAAACATTACAAGACGGGATGTTTTTGCTCCATCATCATGAATGAAACAGCAATGATGCAAATCCAGATTTGAAGTCCTTACATCATTTTCTCTTTGGCAATGATGCAATATGCTATAAGTGCAAGTGTACAATGCGTGACAGGATTGTAGAAAAGATACAAAGCTTCCATGAACAGACTTTATATTGTACTGTACCTTTTGATTAATAACAGAAAATCTAACCATCTAAATCCTCTGCAAACTTTTCTGCTTTTAAACTCAAGGTTATATTTTTAAAAAACATTTCACGGCTTCACTTTGAGTTGATATTTAATGAATTGCAAACATGTCTAGAAATCCATCCAGTATCCTCACCTCCAGCAGGATTAGAGGATGAGATATTCTTAAATTTTGCAATAAAACTATCCTTATCTCTACCTTAGAAATCTGTGGAAAAGATATATAATATAAATAAATAAATATTTAAATGGTGGGGTATGTTTACTAAATCCCTATTCCAAATGAACTGTTCTGAGAGACCCAAATTTCAGATTTAATCCAAAAGCAATAATTAAAATTTTACAGATTAAAATCCTTTGAAAAAATCCAGTCTCAAGCCTGCTCTACAGCAGTGTAATAATACGTTTTGCTGCATTTCTCCTGCAGTTATTGAGTCATCTGATGACCTCAGCACTACTGTGTCAGACATCCTGGCTCGGAGGTTGCAGGAGCTGGAGCTCCGCAGCCAGCTGGGCACCTCTCCCACCTGGATGTCTGTGTTTGAGGAGAACAACCCCAAAAGCGCTGGCCGCCCTCGTCCCTGTACTTCTCGTCTGTCTGGCCACAGCCCCTGCACCCCTCATCGCCTGACCCAGAGCCCTGTGAGCCCTCACCGCTGCCCGCAGCTGGGTCTGCTGTCCTCTGATGCAAGTCTGACGTCAGACAGCGACAGCCACTGCAGCACCAGTCCCTGTTCTCACCACCATGGCTGGCCCGAGCCTTCGTCAAACCTCTCTCTCTCGTCATCTTCCCCCTCCCGTCTGAGGCCACGCACGCTGTCGCTGGATGCGAAGCTCAGCACCCTTCGAGGGAGGGGATACGGAGGAGGAGGGACCTTCCAGGGCCCCTGCCAGCCTCCTCCCTCCTCGCTGCTCACCCCAATCGCTGTCTCCTCTCGTTCGCCTCAATCGCAGCGAAGCACACAGACCACACTCTCTTGCTCCAGCTCCACCTCCAGCAACAGCTCCAGCAACAGTGAGGGCAGCCACAGCCCTGAGTCATCTGAGGGAGCCCCCTTCTCGAGGCCTTCCCCAGCTCGACGAAGCCTCAGGAACCTCAGGGCCAGACTTGATCCTCGCAACTGGCTCCAGAGTCAGGTGTGAACTTGTTTCCTGGCAGACATTTTATGCTGACCTAAAGGCAATAGTGCTCATGAAACCATGGTTTAACTGGCTTAACACATGTGAACCCACCTCAGGCTATCTGCTAGGCCATATGCGCAGTTCTGAGAAGGATGAGCTGCCTTTAGCCTGTCTTCTGGTGGAGGGTGGATCATGGAAGACCCTGCTGGGGCAAACTGGAATGTCTTCTAACACAAAAGACAGGTGACAATCACTGCGGGCGACTCTGCACTTTGCCGGGTTGCCACAATTTTGAAGATGGTCCAAAACTAAATGGGAGGTACTCTGCTTGCTTTGAGAAATTATGATCTAATGCTAAGTGATGCTAAGAGCTAAGGACTTGATCTGATAAACATGCCACACTAGGCCTACTACTCTGTCTTTGGAATCTAATTCTGAAACTGGAAAAGGTTTTGTTTTGTCCTCTGCATCAGCCGTCCTGGCCACTCAAACATTGTCTCAAGGTCATCTCTGTTAATGCACTAGCAGTGTTTTGACTGGGTGATTCTTATCTGTATTTTATAAAGAAAGGTTTGCAGTGTTTATGCTATGAAAGCCAGGAAGCATGCGGCAAAATGAACTTGGAAAATGAACATAAGGTATAAATCAGTCAAGAGTTTTCACATGTAAACTGTCGAGTGTGGAGGGAAGGTTGATGTTTGTTGCCTGTACTGTGATATCTACTTCAGTGTACTTTTCTAATCATTCACACAACAGATGATCTTTGTGGTTCTCCTAAAATTACTATGCACCATTTTGTTTTTGTTTAGTTTTTTTTGTTGTTGTTTTTTTTTTTTTTTTGCATGATTACACTTACAGTTAAAATGTTGAACTACTTGAGATCATTTCAACAATGAATCTGGTGAAAGCTTAACTTAATGCAAGTGCTCATACTTACTGTACTGGTTATTACTGTGATCTCTTCAGGGTAAAAATCTGTTCTCTGGTCTTTACTTTCACACATTTATCTGCACACTTTGAGGGGCTGGGGACAGAACTGAGTAAAAGGTCCTTACATACATAGAGCAAACCCTAGAATAAACTGAAATTAACCAAAGCTATTAAAAGTGTTATTGAAAACCCAAGCCATACTTATAATTCTGCTACACTGCCTAGCGGCAGTATTGTAGGAGTTCATTGAATAGTGATTCCTGCTTATGAAAAATCCAATTAAATGTGAAACGTCCACTTAGCTATTATTATGCAACACAGAAAGAAATCTTAGAAATTATTTTATGGTGGCTGTATTTTAGAAAACTATCTGTGAAACAGAATACTTACATAAAACAAAGTCAGCTGTTAGGTTGTGATAGTAAGAACAAAATTTAAATGGCTTGTTTACACTGCCACCTGTTTTTTTTGTTGTTTTTTTTGTTTTTTTCAATTATGTAAGCTGTTGTCATTTAGACAACTCACAGCAGTTACTTCTTATCACAAGAAAACAGAATGAATCTAGGGGAGTCGGTGTCTCGGTGCAGTACAGCCTCTTCTTCTCTGTCTCTGTTGTTTACTGTGGACTTTGGTAACAGTTTCCCTCTCTGGGCTCAGAACTCGGGCAACCATTTTTACTAAGATTAAAAACTGTCAAATGCTTGAAAAACAGCATTTGTTACTGTAAATTAATTTTTATAAGTTAACAAATAAACCTCCTCTCTTAGTCTTTTGTTACATTATTGATTTTGTTATAAATGCAGCTATATTGATACCTGATTATCATGTTAACAGATGATGTGCAGATCTTTAACTGTTATGAATAGATAACATTGAATGTTATAACCTTGCAAGAGTTTCCCTTGTTAGCAGGCTTTGTGTTCTGCACGTATGCCGTCCTAGAAGGCGAACATAAAACGAGAAATGTGGAAATCTCATGTTTAAATAATATAACATTAAATATAATAAATGTTTTATCAACTCACAACTGTCTTGTTTCTATCCTATCTGTATTTGTCTTATCCACATGAACTATGAAAATCCTGATTTTTTTTTTTTTTTTACAAATTTGCCAGTGGTAAGACTTTTTTTAAGTTGAAGTTACTTAAAATGTTCCAAAAATCATACTTCCTTACTGTGACACTTTGAAGGATATATGAAGACAACACAACTATAACTACACTGTAACACAGAAGATATGAGAGTAAACAAGTTAAAACACCCTGCACTTCTGCACGGCTGACTAGAAAAAGTCTGATCGGGGAAATCTTCTCTTATCTGTATCACCTGTCCCTGAAGTAGGAGAGCTTTTCCATCGGATCAGAAAAGTACTTAAAGTACTCTGCACTCTGAGCATATGATGGATCATATTCTATCAATTTCTCTTCCGCTTCTCTTTCTCCCTTCAGCAACAAATCCCATAGGTGATCGCCTGTTACGAGAACGGCTGGAGATAAAATTCCACATTGAAGCTGCAGCAGTCTGTGTTGTAGAGGCATCAAGGAAAGCAGGTAGAACAGAGGTTTTATTGTCAGTGTTTCGATAGCAAAGCCGTAGATTAGTCAACAGTACAAACGACCTTACAAACATAGGAGGTAGTGGACACTGAGTCTTCACTGAGCGTTATAATATGCATAGAGAAATACTATGGCCATATTGACTCCATTTCAAATTTGTCAGAGGAAAACCCAAAGCTCCATGCTTTCTGTTTGTAGTGCAGAGTTGTACCATTGTTGTGCTATTGTAAATTCACATCTGCTTAAAGTATAAAAACCATACATCTAATAATATTCAGACCAACATATACATAATCATCAGTATATAACAGAATCACACTCATAAATACTTTGTATTATATGCTTCATATGATGCTGATTATTGACTTATGTAACCCAATAGGGGCATTTTACGTAAAGTTTGGCAATTATATGAATTCTGTTGGATTACATAAGTAAATGAACAATGTTACTGTTACCTATAAATGATGGGTGTTTCCCCTCCACACCCTCTTTCATGTCCTCTATAAACATTTTTCTTTGTGCACTTATGCTTCCTCCAGCTCCATAATCCCCTCTCATTAACAGGCACTCCTTGGGTTGGATGCCCGCAGTGCCACCCCAGCCAGAGTACTCCAGGCAAATGTGGAGAACTTTGCGGGACACGTTCCAGCTCTATTGATATATGTGGACGCAATCCGGTGGAGCCGCTTCGCACCAAAGGTGTTGTAGTGCCCTGGGAGGACTTGGTCAACCTGTTTAATGAATATGCCAGTTGTTAAATGATGTACAGTGCATGCTACATCAATTCCTAAATCATCCGTTGTGAGACACTCAAGCATTATTTCTCTGGATAAACACCAAACTATATTCATCAGTACATGATACGTATCTCTGATATAAGAATGATTTTTACATATAGCTAGTAAATATATTGATTTAGGCTACATGGAAATGACTTCATATTTCCCCTCTAAAATGTACATACCTTCCAGTCATAAACTTAAAAACATGACCATGAAAACTTTTAGCTGATGGAACTGGATACCTTGTGTATCAAAGAAGATGCTGGAACTATGAACTGAAATGGTTAGGCCACCTCTAGTGTGTTTCAGTGTTACCTGTTCGCTGTCGACCAGCCCAACCAGACGCTCGCAGCTGCTGATGTAGTCACTGACGCGGCTGTAGGGCAGCCAGTCAATCATGGCGCCGTCATACACTACGTCTCCACTGAAGAGCAACTTATTGTCTCGGTCGTGGAGGCAGATGCTGCCCCGAGAATGACCGGGCATGTGGAGCACTGTCAGCTGTCTGTCACCCAGGTTGATGACATCACCTAGACATATACAAACACAATATAACTTGTACCCTTATCACCAAATGCATCCCTTTCCCAGATTTACATCCAGATTAAATCATTGTCTTCCTCACAATCTGGCTATCTGGAATCAAGCCAGGGTTATATTTTTGTTTTCCACATGTCACCCCATAACACCGTGACATTTGGAGTCTTGGATATTCAGTATATTGATTTGGTCCACACTGGGTATGAGTTGCACAGTGTGACAAAAGAGGGGAACTGACAGACTGAGATATTTTAACTGCATTGCAGCAGTGGCTCTGACACAGCAGAACAAGTGTGTTGACCAACGGTGCAGAACACACACTGTAAGAATGCAAAAGAGGGTAACAGGTCAAGTTTTGGTCCAAACTCCGACAGTGCAGCATCCTTTGTGATATAAGCTTTGTGCAACAACTATCTTGAAAGTAATTAATAATCTAAAGTTGCAGAATGTGGGTTTAACTTATTAGTGATTGATTTGGTGTGTATCTTCGATTGCTTGGTGGGTGTTGGCATGGTGGGGTGTATTCAGTCTCTGCATTCTCCTCTTTTCTTTCTTGGATGAAACAGAACCCATCAATCAGCAGCACACTGGCTTAAAATAGAGCTGCTTTGCAAGTGAAGATGACGAATGCGGAAATAGCTGCCACCCCTTTACAAGTAAAACGCCTCCGAAGCCTTCACACAGCCCATCTCATGTTGCGCAAGAAGACATTTACACTTGTAGAGGGAGGGGGAGAGCGAGAGAGAGAGAGAGAGAGAGAGTGTGTGTGTATGTGTGCGTGGGTGTGTAGCAAGTCATTTTTGGTCTTCTGCCAAATTCATTGTTCAGTAAAATCCTCCTGTGGGGAAAGCAGGGATTGCGTATAGAGCTTAATGTGCAAACTACAGCTAGAGTCCAGGCGCAGCCAGTAAACATCGTCTAATGGTATCGACCATAACGCTTATCTTCAGGCAAATGCATTTAGACCTTATGACCTGGTGTTTGATCACAGACCCACCATCCCTTATCATAAATCATATCTCCAAAAGCGGCCTCTCCTACCTACCCTCCTGCAGTATGTGTGTAGGCTGCACAGCCTTGACTTTGTAGTGCCTTGCCCTCCATCCTGGACTGGGAGACTCGGCTATCTCCCTGTCGCTGAGCCAGGTGACGGTCTCGAAGTTGTCTCCGTTGGCCAGGGCATCGACCTCGGCACTATGGACGCCCACCTGTTGGAACTGATGCAGACCGCCCGAGTGGTCGAAGTGGGCGTGGGTGGCGATGGCCAGAAGCGGGTTCTTCCTTTGCGGATCTTTGCCGAGCAGCCCCTTGTCGTCGATGTAGTCAGGTAAGCTCCTCAAGCCCAGACCAGTGTCTATAACCACGTCCTGATGTGTGCCGCGGAGCAGCCAGATGTTGGCCCGGTTCTCTGACTGGTAGAATCGCTCCTGGATCCAGAAGAGTCCGTCTCCGAGCGATTTGTGAGCGTACCAGTCGGCTGCAGACATCCCACTTCATGCACTTGTCGAAGTAAGCTGGTGTGGGTATTGTGCTGCCAGGTGATTTTGCGGCGGAGAGGTGTGACTAGCCTTCTAGCTAGGGGTGCTATGTTTTCATTGAGGTTAATGTGATGGGGGCCGCTGACACACCCTTGTAGGAGGAGAGCATGCTCATTGGGCAAAAGGGTGAGTGACGACAGCCTAAAACTCGCCACTATTGGCTGTAAAAGAAGTCACGCCTTCTCAGACATCACGCAGGGGCGGGGTGAATTAAAGCCACATTTCCACATGCTGAGTGTAGTGTGAGCATAGCGGTCCACGCCGGTGTTAGCAAAGTATTACAAATCTTCATTAGACTTAGCTGTAAATTTAGTGATTTCAGGAGTTAGTTTACGTGCCGAACAAAGGATACAAGCGGGTCGTTGAATGTTAATGACAAGTAAACTCGAAAAGTGAAACATTGAGACTCAGTAAAGGCTTAATGCCGCTGAACAGCCCTGTAGTACATAGACTTTTAGGACTGTACGTCTCCACATTAGGAGCAAATTACTAACAGCCCCTTAGTGAGTATTACAACTCTCTGTATATGTTGATGTGTTTCCGACATAATATCAGTGCTGACCAACGTTGCATAGTAGGAAAAGTGAGAGAAAAGGCGACGCTGTGTTGCATTAACTGGTTGTGTCTGCACGTGTGTGACAGGGAAGTTGATTAAGGACATGTGGGCTCTGTGCTGTAGGTTCAAAGGAGGGTTGCAGCCATGGCAGGCAAGGGTCGTGGAGTGGCTGCCTTTACCTTCAACATTGAGGCTCTGGGCATCGGCAGGGGCAGCATGCCAGAAGCCAGGGTGGGGCCCAGCCCGTTGTTTCCAGTAAGTACCGACCGCACACTTACTTTCTCTCTCTATCTTTCTCTCTCTCTCTCTCTCTCTCTCGCTCTCTCTCTCTCTCACACACACACACACACACACACGCATGCATGGACACACACACATACATACATAGGCACACTGCCTAAGTGCAGAGATCCCACGATGACATATCACATTGCAGTATATTAAATTCACCAATAAGCCCTTCAAAGTGTTCAATGGCACTAAATTTCAGAATGCACTGGTGGTGACGGATCACAGAAGCAGGAGAAATTTGCATGATCTTTTTAAACAAAAAGTATAAGCTAAGAAATATGTGTATTTGCATGAATAAAGTTGGGTAAAAGAGCATTTGTCATGGTCATGTTAAGAGCCTGTTTAAAACAGTGTCCCATTAAGTGCTTCCTCCTAGAGCATCCTCTGCTATAACAGACAAATTATCAGCGGCTCAAGGATGCTCTATTATTTTCTGCACGATGCAGCAAATAGGGGGCCAAAAGGCAAAAATGACCTCTGGGCCCCTATCGACCCCTCTTCCTCATACTCACACAGGCCCTGTAACCAACCATGACATTGTGATATGATGGTATTTGTTCCCAAACAACTCTGCATTAAATCAGATAACCACAAACCAGTTGACACACCTGGGGCATTTGAGGCCACTGATGGTCAATTTTGCCTTATTGGATAGTAAGCCTTATTTTGTGTGAGACACCTCTGTCTACTTGCTCAAGTTGAAAGGCCTCCAAGGCCTTATATCATTTCATTCAGTTTAGGTTTAGGATCAGTGTAGTAGAATTTTGTACCACTACTGGACAGCATTTTTTCTGCAAACAATAAATGTAATTACACTCATATCAGTTAAAACCAAAATGTTATCTTTAATATAAAAAGGAGAAGGTCATTTTTTAATATGTTTCCACAGCCGCTCCATAGTGTTGATCAAAAGTAAACAAATCTATGTACAAAAAAGTAACATAACTGTCACACTTAATCAAAATTATCTCCTTTCCGCTATCTTTCCCCCTCCAGAATACAGACTTTAAACCAGTTCCGCTGAAAGTTGGCGAGGAAGAGGACTACATGTTGGCCTTGAAACAGGAGATGAGGGGAACGATGCAACGGCTGCCACACAACATCAAGCCTCAGTCCAATAAGGCAGGTGAGAAGGAGAGTAGTGCATTAGAGACCTGGCATCCAATAGAAATGCCATGGCAAGACAATTGGCTGCTGTGAGGAAAGATAATGCAGCACTTAGGAAATGAAGCATTTAATTAGGGTCATATCTGGAAACAGAGAAAGAGGCTGATTTATGGCAGAAATATTGGGTTACAGCTGCTGGCGGTTTTAATTTGATTCCAATGGTCTGGCCTTACAGGCCTTTCAGAGTTCCCTTGGTCAACAGTGAGCTAAATATATCCATAACAAGTAGTAGGTTTTTTCATAATTTCTTGTCCTAAATGTTGTCAGATGTATAATGTAGGTGCTTTGTGCTCACAAAACAATGTACTAACTGTAATTTCAGTGGCCGGGAGCTTGATAGATTTTATCTATGATAATAACTTGAAATATAAGCAAACTTGATTTATCACTGTGGCTAAGAATCAGGAGTAGCACCCAGTGGGTGGTGCTTGCACTTGTGTTTCAGCTACTGTTACTAGGGATGTGATGTGAGAAGGAATTGGGACTTGTGTATTGAGGCAAAACTTGGTCTTTTTTACGTGAAACAGAAGTGGAGAGATACACAGAGAGATACCTCAAGCACCGACAGATGGAGGATGAGGAATGGATCCCAGGTACTTGCATAACACACTGTAATGAGATTAGAGCTATTTGAGAAAAAATGGAAAATAAAGTAAATATTATTCTTGATATTCTAGACTGGAACCTTTTCCCAAAAGAATTGATGCCCCAAAAGAAAAAACCTCGTGTTAAAGCAGGTATATTAAACCCCATTATGTATGTTATGACCTTTCAGTCTGTAACTATAAGGATAAAGACAAAATGCTTAAATCCAACAGGCACAAAGAGGAAAACAGTGTCACGCAAAGAAACACAGGAAATGCTGAATAAATTAGACGTAAGTTTCTCTTCACTTGTTTGTTCAACTACTGAGCATTACATGTTCTGTTCATTTTGTCTTGATGTGATTAATCAAGTTAGTGGATTATTATTGAGCTCAGGATGTATATGTACTTACCAAGAGATATACATGTCCTTCTGAGCTAGCTAATGTCTTACAGTAATAATTTAATCCTAACGTCTATATTTAAGGAACTGGCAAAGAAAGATGAGGGGAACCCTGAAAAGTCAGATGACGAGACCGAAAAGAAAACAAGGAACGAGGATGGAGAGGAAGAAATTGAAGAGGAAGAATATGAAGAGGATATTGAAGAGGTTAGATTAATAATGATGACCTAATCTTTTTTTGCCAAATCTGCTAAAAACAAGTTGAATGTGGATGATATGTAAGAATCAGTCAATTTGACTTTATCCATTTCCTTTGTTTCTTTGTAGGAAAATGACTACATAGAAAGCTATTTTGACAATGGCGAAGATTTTGCTGCAGACAGTGATGACAATATGGATGGTGAAGCAACGTACTGAGACAGCATGACTCAACCATGCAAACTCAAGCGAGCGTACGCTGTTTAAGTTAACAGTCATTATGTGATTGTTTCTACTGGTTAAATATTGTAGATACGTTGGAAATACTGTTGAGCAGAGTGATAGTTTTTTTTGCATTGTGATCTTGAGAAGCGAGCTTTCTTTTAATGACTTATGTAAATAAGAAATGCCACTATGTGTACACTGGCAATAATTTATTCAAAATAGATGTATTTATTCTCCAGCCTGTGTCACATTTCCACAAGTTGAAAGGCACATACTGTCAACAACACAAAATGCTTTGTCATAAAATGTGAACACAGTGAAAATAAAAGGGCTACATAACAAAGTCTAAAATTTCACATAATTATAAGTACTGTATGAGTGTCATTGTGGGAATACTGTGCATTTCCCATCTTCCTCACCATGCTCTTAGAGGTTTTTTTTTTTTAAATGGAAAAAGAAAAGATTTCTCTTCAAGCAAGCTCAAATTAAGGAAACTTTCATGGCTTTTCAGAGACATAATTTGACTGCAACTCCCAATACTGATAGTGTAAGTAAAAACAAATGCTCAATAGTGGTGAAATAAATTAATTCTGTATTAAACACAGTGGCAGCATTCATACTTTTCCAACAAATAGCATTGAAAAATTACTAACATGGCAAAAAACACAGTTGGAATAAACATCTTATGTTTGAGAGTAACTCTGTGGATGTGGTTTCTAACCACATCCACAGAGTTATTGATCATCTTAGGGTGTAGCCACTGATCCATCACTGAAGAAACAGGTGAGAGATCTGCTCTCCTTGGACAATGTTTGTGTTGAGCTTACTGAGAATGCAGCAGCCCAGCTGAAAACAAAAACATCACCTCAGTTCTCCTGGCTTAGCTGATTACATGAACTCTGGAACCTGTCCATCAGTTCAGCCTATTATAACATGTCTGTCAAAATGGACACAAATATAGAGGAGACAGGTGGACCCATTTCCAGCCCATCAACATTCCTTGTTGAAAACCATATAAATACAAGTGGACAGACGCAAGAAATGATTGTGGCCACACCCTTATTCCTAGTCGCTCAACCCTATAAAAATGACTGTAGCACTATCGAGTGACTGTCCAAGTCAGACAGATTGCATTGTATTAAGTCAATAAAAATTATTAAAAAATGGGAACATCCACTTATTAGGCTTATTAGGTCTCTGAGTTAGCAAAAAAGTTATATGTAAAGTTATAATCCCTTGCTATGTTTTGTCTTTCCCATTGTGTTCACCATCTCCTGCTTTGTCCACACCTGGTCCCTGGGGATTCCCATTACCCACACTTCCAGCATTATGTCCAGGTCCAGCCCCTGCATGGTTATGTTCTCCAACATGAGAGTCCACATTACTGTCATGGTGAGATCCATGATACATGTCGCTTTGAGCTTGTGTAGGAATGCCATGATGGCTGACATCAGCTTTCATTAGAACCTCATAGTACAGCAAATAAAACACAGGCGTGACTATACCAACAACCAGCATGATGGCCACTGCTGTCCACCATCTCATGCCCCAGTCAGCTCCATAATAAGGGTCCTTTCTCTGAACGGGTTTATACTCTACTTCTGCTAGCAGCGGCTGCTGCTGCTGCTGCTGCTGCTGCAGCGTTAAGGAGGACACAACTTCATTCAGGCTGCTCCGAGACGGGCCTGTCGATTTCACCAGCCGCTCAATGTCCTTGTCCTTCTCCAGGAGAAATCCTTCTACACTGTCGGTAGAAGAAGAAGAGGAGTCTGTGGAGGACTCAGAAGGGAGGGAGGTAACAGGGGAGATCTGAGGAAGGCGTCTGGCACCTGAGGGGGAGGCAGATTTAAGAGGACCAGTGCTGTGAGTCTCAGTGAGGACGCTGAAGCGCCTCACAGGAATCTTAACTGAACGCAGGGCAAAGAAGTCCTGCTCTGTCAAGAGGTTGTTGGCACGCTTAATGTCAGCCACCTAGGGAACATAGAAAAGATGAATTTAGTAAAGTGTTTACAGACAAAAAATGCAAATTACTGTCCTATGAATATTCTGGATTATGAGACAACCACTAAATTAGAATGGGCCTCTTTTAACACAGTGGATAAAATGATGCATATCATAAAATATAGATTATCTTCAAACTTCTATAGACTTCTGGAAATAACAATCCAACATATTACATGAAAAATCTGTAAAATAAAAAAGTAAAATGTGTTAATTTGGTAAACACTGTCTATAGGATTAAATGTGTTAACCTCTCATACTCTAGTTAATCAATTACCCTGGATATATACCACGGATATGTTGATGCCACAATCTCAGGCATTAACTGATTAATTGATTCGTAGTATCATTTAACCGCCAAGAACATTTTAATTACTCTGAAACCATATCCATGTTGTAAACTTTCTCTTGTATCTTTGATCAGGAAATAAATAACTTCACATCTGATGTTGGAGTACTCTGTTAGATAACAGAGATTAATTATTGATTCTATAAATATTCTATAAAATATGTCAAAATAAAAACCTCCTGTGCATCCTGAGATACATTCTGTTGTTACTGGAGGGTACCTCAGGACTCTAAAGACCTGTGAGGGCATGGAGGAATCTCGATGTTAACAGAAGGTTTGGAAGAATTGGATAACGTTTTGTATATATGTGTGTGTGTGTGTGTGTGTATATATATATATATATATATATATATATGTGTGTATGTATGTATAGTGATATAGTGGGGTCCAAACATCTGAGACCACTTCATGTTGCTTTAATTTCACTTTCGGTGCAGTCTGGAGCATCAGTCTGTCTGGAGACTGTGCTGGTCTTAATTATTTGAGTAGACAGTACTACTTCCTGCAGTACAGTATTGTCCTAATAATGCATCAGAGAGTGTAGACACAGAATTTGTCCCAACACTGCCGTTTTACACACAGAAGAGTTCTAAGTAATCAAGAACAATTGGGGAACCTGTAGAAGCTGTTTGCATGAACTTTCAAGGCTTAATTTGCTTCCATTCCTGAAGGGAAGCTGTCTGAAAATGAAAGATACAGACACACAGATCTGAGCACATACGTACTGAGCAATGGTACTGCAGGGCAATGCTGTTCAGAGTGTCACCCTCTTGGATATCTCTGGTCAGGTAGATAATATCGTCCATCCTTTCTCTGGAAGTGCTCCTCCGTAGCCTCTCTCTGCCACGAGGCCGCAGCTCATAGCTCTCCCCATCCTCCTCTGACAGGTCATTCTCTGAGCCATTGTTTCCAAACAGATAGGCATGACCGCCATTGGCAGGTTGCACCATGGTGGCTGACTGGAACCCATAGTGCTGGCTTCTACTGGACATTTTTTCTTCACTGTATTGGGAAGAGCAGAGATAGACTTGGGTACTGAATCCTAAACTTGTACAGCATGTTCTTTAGGGATACCAAAAAGGTATGCTTTACCCTGGGAGAAAAGTTAGCAAAAACATTGTTTGATCTAATTAGCTACTTTGGTGAGTCAGTGTATAACTTAAAACACTGGGGGGCTATCCTGAAGACATGGCACATTCATGCAAGGCACACAAGCAAACCTTCACTACTGCAACATGGGTCATGAAAGGTTTTACCATACATGTAGGTGACTATGAAGTCATAGTTTGCATCAGGCAAAAGTTTACAGTGGACTTCTTTATGAAGGTGCTACCACTTAATACCATTACAGCTGTCCATGTCATCCCCAATGTGACCACTTACAAATCGCACTATACAGACATAAAGAGACTGTGAATAGAAGATGGCCTATTAGAATTGTATGACACCATACTAAACCTAACATGCAATTCTTTCTCTGGAACCTGCAATTAACAAGTGTAGGCAGCAGGAAAATTCACTTACAGTAATTATACGTCTCTTGGCATTTAGCAAGCCAATCTCTATGGCTGTCCAGGACATTCAAGTTACAGTAAAGCTACATAGCGTCACTTATCATACTGGAAGAGGCTACGAGCTTATCAGTCTTCTAGATGTCAATGTCCTCCGATTATATAACATTTCAGTTTCGTTATCCACCATGGCTATGGGAACATCTTATCAGATAACATTATCTAGCCATTTTTACCACAGCTTTGATATAACAAAAGCAACAGAAAGATCAGATTTCATTCTTAGTTACGAGTTTGAACCAAATGTCATATTCCTGACCAGCGCTGATGTAAGCTAAGTTAGCAGCTAGCAATCCAAGGTGTTAGCCATAAGGACACCTATATCAAGCACACATCGATGTCATTAACTAGCAAGGCTTGCGAAGTGTTAACGTCAGGGTGGGTAAAAGCTCAGGTTAACTATTTAACTATGCAATTAGCTATAAGTAAAAAACAACATACTGATGCTACACCGCTGTCTCGCTCACCCCACAAAAGTCCAGTCGATGTCGTCGTCCACTTCGACCATCAATGTAACTTCAACAACTCGTTTCTCTAAGCAGCCAAATCAATGTCTTAAATGAATATCGGTCTTGTGCTGACGGAAGTGTAATGTACAGTGCACGTACACAGTTCGGCTAGTTAGCACAGGCTAGGCTAGTGCTAACTAGCGTCCACCTATGTTAGGTGGCTAGTCAGGTTTGGACAGTTCTATCGGTCAGTGGTCAAAGTTGATGAATATGTTTGGAGGAAGTCGTCAGCAACTGCCTTTACCTGAAAAAGTGAGCATTGATCAATCAGTTGTCCTGAAAAATATCCATCCTACTTCCAGAGGATTATCTTCGGTCTCACCTTGTAGTTGGTTTGTTGCTGCTACCGTTCACGCCACGTCAACAGAATATTTACGTAATGACGTTATCACTGACGACTCCAAATCGTTCATTTGTAATCACAAGATGGCGCCAAAAGTCAAGTTAATATCTGATAAAAATCCCCACTTTTTAGGAATGGACGGTGCATTTACTAATTCTGGATAGAAATTAGTGTCTAGTTAATTCTATATTCAGACTCCAGTATTCATACCCGTAGTTTATTTCAGCTAACGTAAGCTAAAAAAAAAAACAAGCTAGCCATCGTGCACAAAATAAACGTGTTATTAAGGCTATGGTGGGGAAACTCAACACGGTTAAAACTAAACTAGCTAGTTTACTAATTTTAAATATATAGTCAGATGTATCGATTCTACTCTAAATTATGTGTATAGACTACCATTGACACTCTGAACAGGTAGGCGACGATGTATTTAAAGCTATGTATATATCAACAGGGAACATTTTCGGTCATGTGGACAATGATGCAAGTGGCATTTCCTGTAAAACTGCGTGTATTTTAATTCTAATTACAAAATTGTGTCAGATTTCAAGTTACTCTACCACAAATCTGCAAAGTTTATGTGGAGTGATTACAGCAGTGGGCAGAGGGACAGCAGCTGGTCGGGGGGTCAATACCTGCTTGGCTCACAGGGTGGAGCTATCCGCCACCATACTGTGCACCCTCAAGAGACAAATGGGATTAAAACATCTTGTCTCATTAGGCATCGACCGGGAGACGAGCTGCAGTCACTGAAGAACTGCAAACTAATCTTTTCTGTTGGGACGGTGAGTCGTGTGTACAGTAGCACTAGGTCTCACATGGCTGCAGGAGCCCGGAGCTGTGTGTAGAGAGAGGAGAAGGTCCTGAAGAGACGGGGAACCGCTCCGTCTCTGTTATTTCTCCCGGCTTCAGTACCGTTAGATGACATACGCGCTTCATCCCATGTTGTTCACCGGGAACCGAAAGCTGCCGAAGGAATAACAGATTTCAGTAGGTTTTTATTAAGCACTACAAAATGATGCGGTACTTGGCTGCTGTTTGAGAAGAGGAGGAGCTGAAGACCCTGGGAGCGTTTATCGATGTTATCCTCACCAATAAAGATTTTGTAGCAATTTATCTTGGACAGAGAGGCCAAGCAAGGTGTCAGGTAAGTTGAAATGATTTATTTTATGTCTCCTTTCAAAGATGTTTCTGTTTGTCATTGTGAGTAAGCCAATAGTAAGGATGTGTGGCGACCAGCAAAACTTTATAGTGGATTAATTTCATAGAAAGACTTGATGGTGCGATGATATCGCTTTGTGACACATGGTTATACTGTCTCGTAGACAATTCAAACGTCTTAGATTTATTTTTCAGTAGGTGAGTCAGTAATGATTGGTGATTGCAGACTGTTTTGCCAGTGTTAGATTAATAGTGTGGGGAATAAAGGAAACAAATGAGTAGCGATACTCGTCATCAATTATGCCAGACAGCTCAAGCAGACATATTGTATAACACTATAAGAAAACGATTAAAAGTGGTTGGCCACTGCTAATTTCTTTTTGCACTGTGCCAAAAATCCCCCTTGGAGCAGCTAATAAAATTGAAAAGCCTAAATATTGATTCAGCGCAATCAGTAAATGAATGGTAGCCCATTGAGGACGGAGACAAACGCTTCCATGGTTACATTCAGGATCTCCAGTGTGATTACTGCGCTTTGTGTGGGTTTTCTCTCTCCCACTGAAATACAACAACAATTCAGGGGGAACTGCCACACATGGTGAGCTGGAGACCCTCTCATAAAGGCTCCGTTGACTAATCTATAGGCTTACTCGGGCCATAAGTAATCTTGGCACACTTTGAGTTGCGCACATGTGCTGATACTGTTAAATAAACGAGTGGTGCCTGTAGCCTCATTGTGCTGCTGCTGCTGCTGCTTCTTTGCGTATTTTACGCATATGTCCAGGCTCCATAATTTACACCAGTTGATGGGGTGGGGTTTTTCTGTCCTTGAATAATTAAATACGTCCACCTTATCTCTAATTGATTTGACATGATGTCATCTTGGTGCGTCCCTTGCAAATCTCTTTTGTTGCCTCCTCTGTGGTGCCTCAGCAGAGGAAAATCCTTTTTCTCACTGGGGAGGAAGGGAGGGAGCTGCTTCTGTATCCATTCAGCACTTACACCTGCTCCTCCTCAGCGCCAGCCTTCACTCTTCACTGTTTCTGAAATGTATCTTTGTATGAATGGATAAATTATTCAATCAGTTGAAGAATTACAGTCATCCCTCTTTGTTTGCAAAGAAGCAGCAAAACCTGCCATGAAACGCTCACAATTTTCTTTCCTCTATCCTTCAATCTCTGTTTCCATCATCACAAACCCACATGTCACGGTCAGTCTGTTTTTGTAGATTTGGATCCTCTAAGATCCTCACTTGCTCAGAGCCCAGGCCCTTTGTTTGTCAGTGTTTATGTCATCGCCTGGCAGGGGTCAGCCCCCAGTCGCCTGTGTGTGAGGGTCTGAATGTGATTCACTGGGCGGAAACTGTTTTACTGCCTGCCTCTCTCCCCTTCTGTCTCACCCCCCCTAATGGCTACACAGTACAAAAGGGGACAGTGCCATAAACAGAGCTTGTTCACTGATGAAAGGTGCTGAAGTGTTGCACATTGCAGACGGGATGAGATTGATGAGAGGACTTGCATTCTCCGTGTGTGGGGATAGAGGGAAATAGTAGACGAGGACATAGCCCTCTACACACTTCACCGCCCTGCAACAGGCTGTGCCCACCTCTGCGCGCGGAGCGTCACTGTTGGGGGCAAGAGTTGTAACTTATGTCTTTATCTGTGGAATGAAGGACATTTGAAAAGTTGAAATAGACCTTTGCATGGCTTGATAGCTATTCTCTCTACATAAAGATATCCTCTTTGTGATCCACAATAGTTTCATATTTGCCTCTTAGACATATCTGCACTAGTTATATTGAAACACAAGCCTTTTGCTCATTTTATTGCATGTGGTCTGCATCTTATCACGTTCATGTTTTTTTATAGAGCACATTTTATTACGAGGAAACTAAACACAAAAGGTTGTAGTTGTCTTCTCCTCAGTGAGTGTTCTGCATTTGCGTTTTTTCATGATGTAGGAAGAGAAAAACAGCGCAATTGCCTACTACGTCTCTTATTAGTTATGGTCTGGTTTTCATTTCCACACCTTGAGAGGATAAAATGTTGCGCCTACTTCCCCACTTCTCTTTCAAATTACCATTTGCCTCACAAGTAGCACACAGTAGAGCAATTCAAAATCCTTTGGTGCAAGACAGCCCAGATGCAGACCACAAACTTGCCTCTTTGGCACAATATTTGGAATTGACTGGACTCACTGAAAGCTTATTTGAGTTTATGAACCATAGGTGTTAATATTTTTTGAACATCAATCCGAATTCAAATTCCAAAGACATTTTTTAGAGCAATAGATTCTTAGCCGCGCATTTGTCCAAACACAGCTGAGGAGCAGAGGGGTTTTCCCATGCTTTTTATATTCACTACAATATTATTGGGGAAAAATAAGCATGAGGCGAACTTGAACACAGAACAAAAATATTTGCACATGTAGTCATGAGTTTTTGGTGCTTTTTGGTTTTAAGCTGTTTTCCATGCCTGTACATTGAAACTGTTTTCTATTAGATTAATTTTCTGAGATTTAGAGATTTGAAGAGTTTGAAGCCTTCTCTTTCAGTGTTGTGTGTGTCATTTCAGTGTATTGCTTCTCGATTATGTGATATTTGGCCAATGTGGGGAAAAAAGGCACTGCTGTGGGCAGACAGTATAATTAAGGCTCTCAACTTCACGAGGAGACATTGACGAGACTGGGAGCGTGCCATAGGGTCAAAGAAGAAAATACAAATACAGGAAAATTACTAACAGCAACACGAGATAAAATAAAGTGATATACGACTAATAGAATTGAAAATGATGATGTTTTTAGTTTTGCTAATTTCTAATGAACATTCACTATATTTCCAGTGCCAAATAATCTAATAACACAGGACCTATGGTCGCGTATGCACATCATTCTGTTGTTGAATGGGATGATCATGTCTGATGCCGCCATGTCTGCAACCCTGGTGAAGTTGATTTTAGATTTAGTGAATGGACAAATTCAAGTCATAAAGAACTCTCTTATAATGTTCTCTGGGATTTGAATACTTTGTTTTCAGAAATCATTTGACAGTTCATGCTTACGCACAGGAGACAGTATCATGTTTTAGTAGTTGTTGTCCTTGGAGCAGAGGGACAGGAAAGTGGTGGGCCGACAGCAGTGGCCAACAATCCTGAGGTCTCTTTAGTGGGCCTGACCAACCGCATATTGTTCCCGGTGAGAGGATTCTTGTACGGTTGCTGCAGTGAACCCTCGGCCATGACCTCGCTGTCAACTCTCATAATCACACACTCATACATACACATACACATACACACACACACACACACACACACACACACACACACACACACGTACACATACGCATACTTATTGTTATATCTCACGCTCTGCAGAGGCAATGAGGAGCCCTCCTACATCTGCACAGCATCTCCAATGGACTAATAAACTTGAACTCTGACCTCTTGTGATGTCAGAAAAGCCAGTGGCCTCAGATAGGTCAGCCGTAGAGCCTCTCCAACCAACTGTACGCTACTGGTTCATCTACTACATCCAACAATAATAAAGTATTTTCAATTAAAACACTGCATAAAAGATAGTAAAGTTAATATGTAATATTTCTGTAATATGCTCATTATATTCTATGGCAATAGCATTTAAATCCAGTTAAACTAAATCAGCTATGTTTCATATCAAACTGCAAACTGCATGAAAAATCTGTGCAGGAGGCACACAGAGCAACATCCTTTTCTCAGATATCAAAACATAAAGAAAAGTAAAGTTTCTTTCAGGAACACTGTTTCCTCTGGTTCACATTAGTTTGGCTAGACTCTGTACAAATTAAATTTAGTTTCAAGGACTGTTTAAAGCATGAATTTTTTTTGGTTTTTTTTGTTTTTTTTTTTTGAATGGCTTATTATCCCCATAAACCCCCATAAACCTGCTCCACAGCCTAATTTGATAAATGAACACACTCTCTGGTTGTTTTTCACCGACCCCGTTGCTTAAATGCACAGACCCCTACATGGGTCCCTCTGTCTGGACATAAATCCTTGAGTTTTACCCCCGTGCCTGGATGTTTTTGAGGGAGCCACGTGGAACACATCCCATAGTGCCCCCTGCTTCTTGTCTTAATTTAGACAGGTTGAGTGGGTTATGCTGGAAGGACATCATGGCTATCCATCCCTATACCCTTCCTTCTTTGTTAGTACTCCCTTTGCCTCTCACTAGGTTCTTTGTGTGTATGTGTGTGTGAGAGAGATAGAATGAGAAAGAGTGGGAGAGAAAAAAAAGTGTCAGGGTGCCTATTTAAAACATAAACCTGGTGATGTAGGTCACCAACCCCCTCTACCCTGTCCTTTAAACCAGCCCAGCTTTCTTTCTTTTCATGTCTTTCTCTGTTTATCGCTCACTTCCCTCATTGTACTGTAGTTGGTCATGGCAGAAGAATTCCTCAAGGAGGTCGGGGGGGGGGGGGGGGGGGGGGGGGTTGATCCGAGCATGGCTGCGATGTGGCAGGGTGTGTTTATTGTTGTAAAAAGATGTATTCATCCACTTTCTCTCGATGCCTACGTAGACTCGTCTATATCTTTTTGAGCAAAACATCTCAAGAGATTAGCATCACTTGGTAGGAAATAGGAAACACATCCTGCAACTTTGTGTGAAACCCCGCAGAAGAGAAATGTTTTACATTGGATCGAAATGTCAATTAATATAAGATAAGATACCTTTGAGTTTGATCAGTGTCTTTTTGTAAAGCATGCAACAGGAGCCACACATGTACGCTAACAATGTGTACACACCTATAACTGCTCAATCGCACATTCACTGTTCCGTAACAAACAGTTGTGTGAATGGCTGGTTCTGAATCAGTCAGACAACAAACTAGATGACCAGCTTGATGTAAGCAATGAGCAGCTTTTTAAATAGTTCTTGTTATATTTTTCTCTATGATAATCAGGATCTGGTGACCACTCTTGTTCAGGGATTTGCTTCCTCCTCAATCCCGCCATCTGGCCCTTAGTTTTCCAGTGCTGTAAAGGCCTGAAAGAAGGGCTCTCCCACACCTACTGTACCAAGGATGTGTGTGCCATGCGTGTCCTTGTTTAGGAGTGATAGAGTAGAGCCGAGAGAAAAGGAGAGAGTCTGAATAGGATGGTTTGGATTCTGTTGGAGAGGAGGCTGGCATGCCAAAAAGTGGGAGAAACAAAAGAATAGAGAACTGTGGCAATGTTAGAAATGCACACAAAACACAAAAAGGAGCATGAGTGAACAAAAGCCTGCTCCTTAAAATTGTGTGCTGGTCAGTGAATCGTAAAGTCCCACTTCGTCTCCAATGAAAATACTCCCCGTTCTGGGTTGTCTCTCTGTTTTGGGAACTCTTTTGAAATGCAATTAGCATTTCATCCAGGCCCAACCAGTTACATGCAATGAAGTAATACCCTTTCTCATTTGGCCCTTTGGTCTACAAGGCTGTGGAGAGCACAACCTTGTTTAATCCCCTGAAAGTGCTTTTCTGTCTGCCTCCATCACTGTGTGTCATACAAACTAATCAGTCAGCCAATGCTCAAACTGGAAGACGCTCTAAATTGCTCATGCACTGGTTCCTACTCAATTGGAACCACTTTCCTTTTTCTATATTCCTTCTTTCCCACTAGTTCGAAGAAAAAAACTCTTGTTTTTAGTTAGGGATGCGAGATGCCATTGGCTCAACTTAAGAGCAGCCGACCACGGCTGTGTGGACAATACCTCTCTCTCTCTGTTTCTTTTTTCACAGTAAAATGCACACTTGATTGGCAGCCTCTTGCCCCTGAAGGAGAAATGCCTGGTCTGAAAAGTATCGTCTGACAATAGCTGGAAGGCTGACCTCATGCTTTTTTTTTTCTTTAGAGAGGTATTCATTCAAGTGTTTTCTAGTTCCCCTTATGTGGAATGGCATAATTTGGCTGCAATTCAGTTCACTGCCATCCTCATTTCCCAAAAATCTTTCTCCAACTTCTTGTTGGACTAATGGTAGGTTTTCTGTTTTTCCCCTCAGAATAAACAGAATTCTGTTTTTCGGCTAGAGCTCTCCAAAATAAGCCCAGTGAGTAACACAGAGTTTTTGTCAGATTTAATGATGTATGTTTTAGCTCTACTCGCTTATTAAGTTTCTTAATTTCTTCTCCTCAACTTCTCTGTATGGCGAGAACATTCACTGATCTAAAAATACCAGAGGCAGAAACTACATGTGAAGTGCAATTATGGGCTTTTGTGAGTTGACCGGGTATGGCAGCCGCGGCTATGTCGGGCTGAGAATGGACGGTGGGTGGTTTCTGAGGTAGGGCTCGACTCACATTCGGCTGGTGGCATTGCTTAGCATGGAGTGCAGCTCAAACAGAAAACAATCCAATAAACAGAGCAAAGGAGGCACTGTGGTTTTGGGCCAAACACATAGCCTGAGATAAATATAAACTGAGCTAATACAGCAGCCATTCTGTGAAGTGAAAAACATTTTTGTTTATATGTATTTAATGACACAATAGTATTATTATTAGATTTCATTTTATTGGATTTTTTTTTTAATTATCAAGGGCATTTAGAAATTCCTTGCAATATATTTTGAGCGAACTCTGCCCCTGCCTGCTCAGATTAGGCATTTTTCATATTTAGTCTGACCTCTGAATAATAACCCGGCCATCCAACCACAGGGCACTTCCATTTTCCAGTGTGTTTGCAACCCTATAGGATTGGCTTAGCAGTGATCCCTTACATTCTACATAAATACAGACTGATGTACTTGAAGGCTCATTATCACCCCTTTCTGTATGCCTTTCTGCCTACCACACCATCTGTCTGTGCGTGTGTTGCTGTGTACTTATCTGTGTCTCTGTCAGTTTGCGTGGTCGCTTTTTAGTGTGAATTTGTACTGAGGAGACACACAAACATTCCAGGAACACTGTTATATTAGTTGATGTTAATGACAGAGCAGTTTCTGTCTGTGGCCAGACTGACTCCAGATCACCGACCAGAGCTGTAAGATTGATGAATGAGATCCCACTGCGGGCCTCCCAGTGTCAGACAACTGGAGATCACGTTCTGTACTGCCAGATATAACCACATGCTCTTTACCAAGGGCGTCTCAGGACCAGGGAAGCCTCAGGGCAGGGATGCCGCATGGGAAAGCCCTTGATTAAAACTCTATAGACTATTATCCCACTCACCCTCTAAAGAAAGAAAGAAAGATTATTGCTTTCTACTTTTAAAGCTTCAAGTACTGAGTATTCTCATTGAAACCACTCTCCCAGTGGCAAAACAGGATGACAGATATTGTATTTAATAAGACAAAAAATTGAGATACAGTATATTTCCTAGTTAAAGAGAAAATTTGACTCACTCACTGTCAAACCTGACACATTTGTGATAGCGTTAACTTACGTCGACTACCCAATCACCTGACTCACCGCTAGCCGGCACATGGCACGTTCAATTCCGTGAATCCTGCAGTGTCACGCTTACTACCATCCTCCGACTGTGAAGTCTCAGGCCTGCAGTGAATAATTGATGC
Organism: Seriola aureovittata; assembly: GCF_021018895.1. NCBI lineage: Eukaryota > Metazoa > Chordata > Actinopteri > Carangiformes > Carangidae > Seriola > Seriola aureovittata. The sequence goes on from NC_079368.1 coordinate 11,502,730, forward strand.
TAAAGATTACGGCACAGAGGCCACTGTCAGGAGAAACCCTAGAGGCATCAGCAGCGTGCACTGACCCCAGGAGCAGCCCTGCAACCAGACACCTCCTCAGCACCTCTGACAGGGATATCCAATAGATCACTGAGTGAGTGAGTGAGTGAGTGAGTGAGTGAGTGAGTGAGTGAGTGAGTGCGTATGTATGTGTGAGTGTGTGTGTGGCGTGTCTGCACGGGATCCAATGTAACAGTTTGTGTGAACCAGGCTGCTAACACCAGTAGACTGCTTTAAGAAAGACTGACAGGTGATGGGGTCAAACCACCACCGACCAACCATGATATTATCACTGTGACTGCCTGTGGTGCTTATCACGTCTGGTGGTGAGCTATCCATCACAGAGATACAGGAAAACCAGTTTGTCTCCCAAAAAGTGATAAGATTCGCAGCAGCACAGCAACAGATATAAAGGGAGTGAGTAATTGCAAGTGGATACTGCTGGGATACTCTACATGTACCATACGTGCGTTTGCATGTGTGTATGTGTGTGTGTTGCCTATGCATTGTTGCCTTTACCTTTGATCTGAGCTTAGCTGGCGAAATGAATGGACTTAAAGACACAGTTGTAGCTCAATGCCCAGCGCTTAGAAATTTTCCTGGCACGCACAAAGTCTGCTTGTGCAAGAGAACCATAATTCTAAATGACTCTGCATACTGAAAAGAAGAGAGAAGTTGGCTGGAAGTATTATGTATCGGACAAAAACAGTTTTGGTGAAAGCAGGTTCAAGGTCAAGACTTAACTAGATAATAATCCGATTTAAACTACAGCCTTAGGAATTTGCACCTTATTGTTTGTGAAGAATGATTCAGGATTGTTCCAGACCAAAGGTTAATTTTCGTTTGAGCTTGATGACTAATTAAAGAGAAGATTTGACAATGCATTATTGTTTTGTTGTGGATGACTGTAATGATGTGCATCACATTAGCCAATACAGTGGGTAATACGTATTTATTGGCTTCTTTGTAAAATAAAGTAAAGCAATATAAAAGAAAAGTCAGCTGACTGAGGTTGGAATCACAGAATAAGTCAATAAAAGCAGTTTTGGATGTTCAGAATGTGAGGACTCTTCAGTTGTGGTGTTGTCTGTGGCTTGTTAGGGCGCCAGGTCCCAGAGTACTGGCCCCAGCCATCATTTTCTGTTCCCTTGGCCCAGGATATTTGTGATGGACAGTGTGTTTTCATGCATTTCAGAGCTCTCCAGTGTCCTGGCCTGTCACCCAGCTGTCTAGCTGAGCATTGAGACCTTGCACTTTGGATGTATATGCTGAATGTGTATGTGTGTGTATGTGTGTGTGTGTGTGTGTGTGTGTGTGTGTACGCACGCGCACGTATGCGACTGTGTCTTTGCACCTCTCGACATGGACTCTGACTCCCAGCCTTATCAATGTCAGAGGTCTGCGCCAGGCACTCCATGCCGCCTTTTGCTGTGACAGACAGATTCTTGGTCTCCCTGTAACCCCTGGGGTCAGGGTTGGCTCAATGCATGATGCCAGCACAAAAACTTGCCTTGCCTCTTATAAAACAGACCTGTGCCATCCACACAGCATCTGCTTTGTATGAAACCCTTTGAAGGAAGTGCAGCATCTGGGTCAATGGATGCGAAAGGGACCACCCCTCTGTTATGGAGTAGGGGGTTAGGAGGTTAGAGGGTTGGATACTTGCTACCATCCATCTAAAAGATTGTGGTTTAGGTCTAAGTGAAGTTAGGGAATCATTTGAAAGTTAGGGAGTGAGGTTTTGGAGCACAAAGATTTTCTGAAGAAATAGCCTGAGAGAAGTGAGAGCTTTTGTTCTGAAAACTTGAAGCAGGGATGACAATGAGAAACTGAGATTAAATGACAAAAATGTTCCATTCTACATGATAAAATTGTGATGATTTTTAAGAAAGTTTGCATGCTGTGGTGAATAAAGTATTGCCATTGCCATGCCATGTACCCTCAGGTGCACTATTACCCATTAGTGTCGACTAGACACTAGTGTAGTCTAATACTGTGTACGGCAGTGACAGTGAGATGGTGCGAGAAAGAGGCTTTATAGCTTTTCACTCAAGCTCTCAGTCAGTGATTCAGGAAGTTCCCAACCCCAGGAGAGGGAGCAGGGCGAATAACAGGATTTATTCAACCTTGGCCCCACATTGTCCAGCGACACACTCACCTCTCTTCTCCCTTAGTCCCACCCTCTGTTCCGCACTGTCCAGCCCTGCTACCCACCAGCTCTAAATCCTTTTTTGATGGATTTCCCAGCAATCTCTCTGGCATTTCTGTGAAACACGCACACACACACGCACACACACACACACACACACACACACACACACACACACCACACACACACACACACACACACACACATACACACACACATACACACGAGCCCCTTGACATAACACAAACTCTCACACAAACGCATATGATGTCTGTCTGTCACCATCATCCATCAGATCTGCATCAACTGACTCTGACTGTATCTGTCAACCAATGACTTCTAATGCTGATACAGTGTCTTATTCTCCTCTCTAAACTGTCAAACTGATTGATGGATGGTTGCTATTTAAACACTCGCCAATACTGAGAATAACTCAGATTGATATAACAGTAATGGAACATATGAAAAATGGGATATTTTCAATGTCCAACTTTCCTAAATGATTTCTGCGAATGAAAACAGAACCAAACAGCATGACTTCATCCACCGTAGCTGCTGATGTTCTTTTTCAACCTTGTAATTAAGAGCAAATATTTTTTTAAAAGACCTTACGTGTTCATAGTCTTGGCAAGGCTCTGTGGTGCAGATCATGAATGGGATGGGTAAAAGGCAGCTGGGAGGGAAAGGAAGGACAGAGTGGCCACAATTTAACTTTAAGCTGGCTCCACCCCACTTGTCATGCTGTGTTGTTTTGTTGTGCTAACCATGACAACTGTCTCAGCCGCTCCATCCAGTTTTAGGATTATTCTGGGTGAGAGAGCTGAGCAGGATGGAGGAGAGGAGAGGTGAAGACAGCAGAGGAGACAAGTAGAGAGGATAAGAGAAGTGGAGGACAGAGAGGTTTAGAGGAGACAAATTGTGAGGAAAAGTGAGGATGATTGGAGGAAGCAGGAGAGCAGAAAAGGTCATCAGAGAGAGGAGAAGAGAGAGAGAGACAGTGTTGGCAGTGCAGAATTGCACAGAAGACGGTCTTAAGCTGCATGCTGAAATACTGAAAGTACTTTGATTGATCACATTTATTCTGGTATAACACTAAATTCATGTGGTAAAGAAGAATAAACTCAACAACAACTGCTTTAGCAGTTATGACAACATGAGGACAACAGCCGTTGGAATTACGGAATAATGTTATGAATCACTTAGACCACAATGACCCGTGAGCCTGCCAGCCAGCGTGGCTGCACATTTTCAAAAGTCAGGCCTTCTGAACATCTGGCTACTAAATGTTGTCTGTGGATTATATTAGTTTTAATCTATAACTAACTGTATGTATTTTTATTTAAATATCAGCATCCAGTAATGTAAAGAATATGGGACATGAAATGAAATTGGAAGGAGCATACCCACCATGTCTACTCATAGACCAACTTTATGATTGTTTTGTTGTGTTGTAATCTTTAGTCTTGATACTGTATCACAAAGGTCTCTTTTATGTGAGTTCTTCTGTGTAGACTGAATTAGTTTTTCTGAAAAGTCAATTGATTTTCCTGGAGGTGAGGAGCAGTAGTTATAGAGTATTTGAACAGATCTCTAAAACTCTAAATCTGGAGTGCATTTATGTGTGCACCGAATTAACTAGAAATCAACTTTCTGTAGCTTTGTTAGGAAGGAAGTGCAGCATCTGGGTCAATGGATGTGAAAGGGACCACCCCTCTGTTATGGAGTAGGGGGTTAGGAGGTTAGAGGGTTGGATACTTGCTACCATCCATCTAAACGATTGTGGTGTAAGTGAAGCAGAAAGATTTACTTAAGAAATAGCCTGAGAGAAGTGAGAGCTTTTGTTCTGAAAACTTGAAACAGGGATCTCTAAAACTCTGAATCTGGAGTGCATTTATGTGTGCACCCAATTTACTAGAAATTAACTTTCTGTAGCTTTGTTAGGATCGAAGTGAATTGGTAAAACTCCTCAAGTCATAATCACATTGACCACTGCTTTATTTTAATATGTGTATTTGTCTATCTTTCCTTCATCATTTTTTAATATTTCCTCCATATGCTCCCGCCTTTTCGTAGGAATGCTCCCTGTCCTCCTGCTAGCTGGGTTGATTCTGGCTCTGTCCATCCCTGGCACTACGTCTGAGTCAGCCACACTGCGGTTCCTGGGGCAGACTCACTTTGTCGTCAACGAGAGCAGCACAGCTGTGGTCCGGCTGGTTGTGGAGAGAGTGGGAGACCCGGTCAATGTGACGGCTTTGGTTCTGGTAGGTCATCATTGATAATATATTGTCTTGTCATCAGTTCTCATCAACCTTTCAAATCACCCACGATATTATGTCTGTATCCAAAAGGAGCCACCCAGCACCATGATACATCACATACTACATCATGTAATGTTCAGTGGAGGGGAGAATCAGTGATCTTTTTTCTGTGGCAAACAGTGGCAGAGACATCGAACACCTAGTGTATCTAAATAAACTGTCTTGGAAATCACAGATTGTAGCTTTATGTCCTCCACATAGGGGCCGGTGTCAGCTGCTCACAGTTGGTGTCTGGAAAGGCGAGCTGGCCATGCGGTAGAAGTGTGGTTTGGGGGGTTTCCTATGCTTCTTGATATCTTTACCATACTTTTTCTTACAACAGCTATTATACCTGGGCCGCCTCGTGAGTTAATGAAATACTGTAATATCAGTCTTCCTCACAGGAAATGAATGGGCATAGACAGAAGTGCATGGAAAATCAAGATCAAGCAGATAAAGGCACCCGTTGAAAAGGAAAGAAAGAGACAGGAGCACAATAAATTTTCTGGTGGAAAGAGCTGAAACAGGCAAAAACATCAAGCCTGAGTTATCCCATTGACTTTGTTTTCTAAGAAACAAATCATGTGCCTGCAACACCCTGGATTCAAGTTCATCTTCGGTGCATTGTGCCAAGTTGTCTCCATCTCTTTTGTGCCCAGTTTCACGCCATTTTACACGTTCAAATAAATGCAGACAGTATCTCAAACAAGCAGGAAATATACAAAGAAGCAGGCATCTTACTTTAGTGAAATATTTAGTTTCATACAATTTTATGCTTCCTTATTTCTCCCAGCTAGAAGGAGTCGACACAGGGGACTTTGAAGCCATTAATGCTGCAGCCTTTCTGCTGTCCACTGAGTCCAGTAAGACTATCTTCATTGCTGTGAAAGATGATGACTTGCCTGAAGCCGATGAGACATTCACCTTCAACCTTAAACTACAGGTAAAGACCCATTGTTTGTGTGTTTATATGTGTGCGTGTATGTGTGCCAAATATCTGTTTGTGGATTCATGATGACTCCCTCTTCCTCCCTCTTTCCTCTCTGGAGCTGCAAATTCTTTCCACAAAGTACCACTGTTCTACTTCTGCCCCTGACCATCTTAAACCCTAACCCCAGCAACTAAGGGATAGGGAGTGGGGGCGTTACATAGTAAGCCCTGGGAGGCTCTGAGCTGCAGGGCCTTTGATGTGTGTGCTCCGTAGGACTTTTCCACAACTAGCGTGGGTGGGGCCAAATGTTGTGAGGTTCCCCACTAAAAGACACCTTTGTGAAAAGAAACTAACTCTGACAGCCACTGCCTCACCACACATTAGATTAAAGTAATTCTCTCATTCACTGTTCCCATTGACTTCGATGGGCATGTCCGTTCTGTGGATTTCAATTCTATATATGTTGTGTGGTTCGCCATTGCAACTGACACGCTATAATAGATGAAAGCGCAGTCTTTTACAATGAAGGGATGTATTGGAAAGTGCAGTAACATCTTTTCATGCATTTTGAAACTTTTTTGCTGACAACCAAACGCATCAAATCATTAGTGAAACTTGCAAAAATGGACAGATGATTTGCAATGATTGCTTTTTTAGCATGTTAAGTTTTTTCTATAGTGCATAGTCTCGCATAGGACGTAAATATTTTGAAGTTTGTGATCTGAAAATGATCTTTAATTGGTACACACTGTAAATCCTTGTCAAAAGAATTACCATCACAGCCCAGGATGCTTTACACCTAGAGACTATCTCCATGGTTTCATATAACCTTTAGCTGTCAAGTGTGATTGATGAGCTAGGGGGGTCTGGTCTTGCTGTCTGCCTGTATTATCCCGCACTAAAAGACCTAAGACAAAGGTCATTGTGAATCACTGATTGTATATATTTACAAAACAGAAACAAGTCTGAAAAGCTGTCAGCAAGACTTACTTTCTTCACAACACTTTCAATCAGATTCTGCATTTTTGTGACATCTGGTTAAAATCCAGTTGCACAATCCCGTATTTAGCGTGCTACGAGAGTGAAAGACCACATGAGGCCCACTTAGCCCTTCTGTTTACACTACAGCCGAGACAAAGCTTTTGGCCAAATGCTACCCTATCAGTTTACTGCAGGAGTGTCTGGAGGATAAATGTGCACTACAAAGGGTGGCATCCAGGGGTGTCATAGATCAAGCACAAGTAAAAATAAAGGGTTGATCAGGGTACATCTATCATTTATGACAGCTGAATCTGTAAAATCTGTTTCAATAGAATGTATTGTACCAGCTTTGTAAGAAATGAGTAAGAAAAGACTTGTTATATAGTAACTAGTGTAGAATTGTGGTGGACCAGAGCAGGTGCAGCCTACCAACACTGTGCAGGAACAGAAAGCAGATACAGACAGTTTATTGTAGCATATTATGTAGTGCTACATGTGTGTAACAAAGCTGTTTTTAATTAGCTAATTTGTGTGCGTGAATCACTGTATTGCTGAGTATGTTTATGTAGTTCAGCAGACATGTGCATGTGTGTTTTCAGACTCCTGGCCTGGCCAGTGGCTTGGCTTTGTGAAAGCGTGTGGATTCTGTGTCTGTGAGCTGACCGCTACAAGAGCTCAGTAGCGGAAAGAAAGCTCTGTTACAGCTGCGAAAAAGCCCTGTTTGAATAGAGGGATGAATGCAAGAGGCCTAAGCACTTTCTTGTTTCTCCTTTGCTTGCTCTCATTTTAACCTGCACACACACACACACACACACACACACACACACATATGCAGTGGCTTTGCTATAGACTTTACCATGCTCTGTCAGGATTCACATAGTCGATTAGATAGAACACTGTTGTACGTTACAAAGGGATTTTGGCAGTTTTGGTGGAAGCCTGTGCACTTGAGCTCAGACATGGTGGTTGTCAGCAGAGTTGGTCCATTAGATGCTTGTGAAAACATTGGTAAGCTCACTAATGGAAACCTTGGAAAGTTACACCAAATAACAAGGCTGTGGTCTTTCTCTTTAACAGGGTTCAGAAAAAGGAAAACCCTCTTCGCACAGATCACAGGTTGTTAAAAACTCAGTGTAAGCCCTGTGGAGTTGCTGTGTGATTTTAATCACACTGAGACGTTAAGTTTGTTAGGTCTTAGTGCCGATTCACCGAGCAAAGCACAAGTCCCGAAGAGGTATCCCACTGTGAGCTAACCTGACATATCAACTGGGCTGAGACCAGTACTTCCTGTCTTTGTGCGTTCTCACCAGGGCCTCTCAGTGGGAGCACAAGAATGAAGTGAAGACAGTGAATAAGGCAGGCGTTCTGCTTTTTCACATGAGCATGAGTGTCGGGGGAGGTTAAGATGTGTTGAGATACATACTGTATATTTAGTGTGGTTTTATCTAACTATTCTAGTTCTTTTCACTTTCCAGAGTTCCTCTAATGGCGTGACACTGGGGACACCAAACAAGGCAACCATCACCATCCTGTCCAATGACAATGCCTTTGGAATCATTGCCTTCAACTCAGTAAGAAACCCCTCCTTGTCTTCATTTGTTCATCATGATTAATCCATTTCAGCCGATCACTTCAAATTTCTTGCTATGATTAATTCAGTATACATCACTTTATTAAAGTTAGTCAAGTTAGTATCATTATGTAACTACCACGATTATCATCACAGCTCACAGTTTTATTTGCAGGCACAATAAGAAAGAAAGGACAATCAGTAACAAGGCCAAACTAGATGGAAACTGAATCTATGAGGATTTGTTCTTTAATTTATGCAGATTATTTTGAGTAAAAGAAGCCGACAGAATCAATCAAAGTAATTGTAACTTTTTAGAACAAGAAAACCTGCCAGGACTCTTCTCTTGACCCTTTATTAAAGAGTATAAGTTGAATATGAACATCCATTTGCTTTTGTGACCATACTTATGAAAATGGAGCCCAGTGATGTTAATAAATTGTAGGACAAAGGAAGGATTTTCAGGTGGAGTAATTTGGACCCACTACTGCAGAGAGGAGCTCAGTCATGTCGGTATCGTGCTTGTTGGAGAAGTGACCATCTAGTGGTCGTGGGTTTCCAGGGGCAATCAAAACTACAACACTCCCTGGATTAACTTATCAGTGGGAGTTTATAGTGTTTCCATGGTAGCTGTGGTATGTTGGGAACTGTTTGTCCTACCACCCCCAGATGGTCTCATATGCAGGATAATGATTTGGCCTACTTAGAATCAATAAAGAGCTCCTGGCCTCAGGGAAGGTGTTTATGTTAGTTGTGTTTTTATGTACTAAATTAATAGTAATAACTGTAGCATTATTTTGCGTTCCTTCCTTCCTTCAGCTCACTTGTACTGCCCGTTTCAAAAGTGACATTTTGCTTTGTTTCTTAATTTGGTTGATTCTAATTAGAAGAGACTGTATTAAAGCAGATTAAACTGAACTGACTGGGGTTCTGTTTGTGTGTTCTGTCTCTCTCACCTTCTTCATCTCAGACTGAAGAGATCGTAGTTGATGAACCCCGAAGAAGGAACCATTATGTGCCTTTCACCCTAATTAGAGAGAAGGGAACATATGGGACTGTGACTGTGAATTTTGAGGTGAGAGGGCAATGTTCATAAAACCAACATAACACTGACACGGTACTTAGTGTACTGTTGAATGTTTATCACACTGGCTAAAAATAGAGGTTGCAGAATTTAGAGCCAAATTGGAACATGTAATTATATGATTATGTGCAGTTTCATGGTAATAATTCCATTATTTTTATGCAATATCTAAATGATTAATGAAAGTCCACATACAGTACAGTACATGTGTGTGCCTTCACTGGGACTCCTCCTGTTCAGATCTCTGAAGGTCCCAACCCTGCCATTGAGGATCTCAGTCCAGACAGAGGGAACATAACCATCCCTGTGGGACAGGCTGTAGTGCACTTCAGTATCCTCATCAAGGATGACCAGGTATTGAACAGTACATCACTGTACATTTAAACCACCCATATGTCACATACTGTATATGGAATAAGTTGTTTCCATCTGTTTATCCACAGACTTTGCCAGTTTGATTATTTGACTGACAAAAGTTGGAAGGATGACATATTTGAGAAATGCGTAAAAAGATGATCTTAAATCGAGAGTATATGTATGTGAGTGTGCTTCTCTTTCCCTGTTGACCAGATCCCAGAAGATGATGAGGTGTTTTCAGTCAGGCTAACGGGTGTGGCAGGAGGAGCCCTCCTCAGGCCCAACGCCAGCAGTGTCCAGCTGAGAATCCGGCGTAATGACAGCCCACTGCGGTTCTCTCACTCTATCATGGCAGTACCAGAATCTGCTGGAGTCATCGCCCTCAATGTGACCCGAGGTCGACTGACTGAAGATGGGCCACTCTTCAGCTCCGTTGACACCGAGGTTCTTTTCTAAGAATTGGGCAAAATTACTTTAATTATATACATACAGTATGACAAATTTATATAAAACACTGGGCAATACTGTCTTTAGGTTTCTGTAGATTACATGGTGGTGAGTGGTGAAGGACTGGGCAGCGCCACACCAGCTGTGGATTTCCTCGACCTGCAGCCGGTCAGAACAGTTACATTCCCTCCATTTGTCTACAAGATGAGCCTGCTGTTCAACATCATTGACGACATCGAGCCAGAAATTGCAGAATCCTTCCATCTGGTCCTGCTGGAAGAGACCATCCAAGGAGATGCAGTGCTAGTATCCCCTAATGCTGTGCTGGTGACCATCGAACCCAATGATAAGCCTTACGGTGTCCTGTCAATCAGCAGCAGTGCAGTCATTCAGCCAATCAGCATCAATGAAGATCTGACACAGAGGTGGATAATTTATTAAGAAACTGTGATGACATGTGATACAGTATATACAAGTGAATGGGAACTATAACTTCTTTAACAGCTATTATGAACCGCATAAACTTTCAAAATATAACTGCAAAAGTGTCATAATGAAAAGAGATTAATTATACCCATGATTATCACTCCCACAGATTTGATGGCATCATTATTGTGAGAAATGGAGGCAGCTATGGTGCCGTGTCTGCCAACTGGTCCATCAGTAGAAACTCCAGTGATGGCTCCCAGGTGTCAGATGACTTGGGGCCTGAGGCGGGTACAGTGAGATTTGTTGCCAATCAGGTGACCGCCGTGATTCCAATAAACGTTGTGGCAGATGATCAACCCGAAGAGGCAGAGGCCTTCGTCCTCAAACTGCTGCCAAATACTGTAACTGGAAATGCAGAGGTCGACGAACCTATGGAGGTTAGTTTATAAGAGATCTTTTGTAAACCAGTATTCATTTATTTATTTACTCATTTATTTATTTATTTATAGTTGCTCTCTGTTGCTATAATGGTTTTTGACGGAGAGAAAAAAGGCTGCACTTGTCAGGGAACATATCCTCCAGATGTTGTGCGTCTGTTATGCATGTGTGTGTGTTTGTGTGTGTCCTACTGTAGGCTACAGTGGCAAACTTGGCACATTCTGCAAAAGTCAACCTCTCAGTGTGTCACTTTGCTCTGTGGGTGTTCCCTTAATGTGGTTGAATCAAAACAAAGCGGAAACAGCAGGCACACTCTGTGTGTGGTGTCTGTGTGTTTTTTTTTTTTAGAAAGCATGGGGGATAGTGTGGTTATAGCTTCCATCTTTGTCCAAGCCTCTTGGCTATGTGTGAAAGAAGTGGGCAGACCTAAGTCTTGTTTATGTTCAAGGCATGAGATGAGACGCAAACAAACTCTGCTTTGGTCACATACAAACACACACGCCAGAACAACATCTCAGGTTGGGTCTGTTTGCCATCTGTGCAGAGTGAGTGAGCTGGCTGAGCAGAAATTCTAAGCAAGAAACACCTTTACCAGTAGGAAAAAGGTAATCAATGTTAATTAGCATTAATGTTTCAAAAGCAATATGACACACACCAAAAAAGCATACACTTTACACTGAGCTGTAAATCAGCTGTTGCGAACGTGCCAGGCAAAGCATCAGACACGTGTAGGTTTCAGGGAAATGAATGGTTCTCAGTTAAAATGCTCATGAAAACTACTCTAGCAGTCTTAGCAGAGTTAATTAAAGAGGATGCCTCTCTAAAGTTAGCTCAGGGCTCTGTTTTACTACTTTCAGTCTCACTTGTTTTCTTTCCTCTCTCTGTTCCTCACCTCTCCTTTCTTCTTCTTATGACCCAAGATACACTCTTAGTAACACAAAAACAGGATACACATCAAAGCCGTCCAAAGTAATTGATGGTAAATCTGGGCTTCATTGCAATTACCCGCTCACATCTTGAAGATCAGTCAGCTCCTTTCTCAAAGCACAGGAGACTGCACGGCACAGAGGCGCTCCCTCATTGACAGTGTAGTTGTGGCTCAGGTGTCAAACTTGTGAAATCACCATTCTCTTCCAAAGCAAAGTGTATATAACTAATTGTACTCAATTTAATGATTGGCCTATTATAATGTTAATCATCATTAACTTCAATCCAAGCATTTTATTGGTGAAGCAGAATTATAGAAAACTCTACCTGTGAGGTACTATTTGCATTAATAAAGTACAGTAAGAGGTTATAGTTAGTCAACATAAATATAACCTTTCCTAGTCCAAGTTTTGTGTTTCCTGTAAGATACCAAAAATGTGTTTTTGGAAACATACTCTCCCTCCGCTCATTCCCCAGATGGTGTTCTACATCCAGGACAGTGATGACGTCTACGGGCTTTTTCGGTTTGACCCTGCAAAAGAGCAAAGCATCCAGAGCCAACCCGAGGGCCGTTTCCTCTCACTGAATCTCCTGCGAGATGGTGGTACACTAGGTGATGTGTCTGTGACCCTCACCGCCCTCTACATTCCTGCAGGTCCAGTAGACCCCGGACGGGCCCATGACCAGGTTCTGAATGTTAGTAGATCCGTTAATGTGGTGTTTACCCGAGAGCGGATGGTCCATGTCATACTGCCAATCAGGAATGATGCCTTTCTGCAGAATGGAGCTCATTTCTTAATACAGGTAAAAAGACTGGAAACATGAATTTTTTTCCCCACTTTTCATGACTTTTCATTATGATTTTTTATGTTGTAATTCAGACAACATTTTGCTTGCATGTCTAAAAAAATCTCTTCTTTCTGTTTGTGTTTGCACTTCTGGCCAAATCAGTGCCATCCAAAGTTTAAGTGCCTCATTTGCATGTGTGAATGGTTTGACACTGGCACTCAAATCTGGCATGTTGCTATGGGATTTGTCCAGCTCTCCAAACTAACATCTCCTTGCCATTAAAGCAAGCTGAAAAGTACAAGAAAGCCTTCTTCAGAAATAAGCAGATGGCAAAGAAAGAGATTACATGCTTTATTTGTCATTGCTTCCTCTCATAAATATCTATCACCTAGTTCACCTGTGTGAGCCTTCTGTTAACTGAGTTGTGTTTTCTATTTCCCCCAGTTGAATTCATTGGAACTGGTTGATATCAACCCCCCAATTCCTTCAAACAGCCCACGGTTTGGGGGACCTCTAAACCTGACCTTAACTATCACCCCTGACATTGCTAACGGGGAAATCGGCTTTACGAGTAACACCACAGTGGTGGTTTATGAACCAGAGGATAGCAATACCAGCACGGTAAGATATGACCCCTGTTTTCAGCAGTAGTACATACAAATAGTGTCAGATCTGTGTTGCTTGTCTCTGTCGACATGCAGAGTTCAGTATTATGTCAGACAACAACATTAGTGAGAAAAGGGATTTCATGGAAATTATAAAACAACTCTATTAAGGCCTTGAGTATTCTGACGGCCTTCAATGTACCGTGATTTGTGTTAATATCATACTGTCATCATTCAGCTGTCATAAACCCAGTAAAGTTCTAGATTAAACACTACTGTTAAGGAAAAGGAGAGGTTTCCTATTTTTGCCACTGTAACTGATACATGTTTCTAATCACTGGCTTTCAAGCCACTATGCTGCTAGTCAGCAAACTCCCCTTGTCCTTGCTGAATCTAATTTGTCTTTAGAAAGTGAGTATTCAGTGTGTGCATATGTATAAGAGTTTAATCCTAATGACGTTTGGTGCAGGTGAGCCTCCCTCTGCGGCGTGACGGGACAGACGGTCAGGCCGAAGTTTTCTGGAGTCTTCGGCCAATTGGAGCCAGTCGTGGGGATGTAACAGCTAATGACCTGAAGCCTCAAAATGGCTCTGTTGTCTTCCTCTCTGGGCAGAGTGACGCCTCCATCAACATCACTGTCATGGCTGACGATATCCCAGAAGTAAACGAGACCTTACTGCTCACTCTAGATAGGTAGGGTGATCAAACTCCAGCAAAAGTCACAGTTTACCAACATAATAAGTGCTGATTTTGTTAATTATAAACAAGACATATTTGTCCACCATTATGTTCTGCCCATGATATACTGTAATACATTAACTTTTCAGGGTTCACAGTGTGAAACTGATATTATGCAATGTTTTAGAGCCAACTTATACTTCAGGCGAGTCCAGTGAGATTTGAAAGGCTGAGTGGGTACGATCTCATCCCATCTCTACTTTGGTTTTCTGGAGATATGTGGGGGGTGGGTTCATCTGTTAGTCTTATGTTCTGATGAGAACGGCATCTCCCTCTCCCTCCCACTCCTTCCCTGCAGGGTGGAGACTGCACGCTTTATAGTGTACTTCGGGTAAGTGGAGAGTGGGGTGAACCTGAACCTTTTGTATGGTGTGAATCAGGACTTTGTTTTTCAGAGAAGGGCCTACTTCAGGATTTCTCGGGTTTTTGGTTGATGTGGAGATGAGGGGGATTGGGATGGGGTGGGGGATTCTCTGATGGTGTGAAAAAAGTGAATCAAAAGAGGGTGGGTGTTGGGAGTAAATAGAGAATCTTTCTGTGTTTTGCTCTAATTTAACCAGGCTTAATTGTGTAGACTTTTAAAGATGTCAGTGTTTGTATGCATGCAGTGTCTTGGCTGTGACTGTTTGTACGGAGTGCTTCATTCTGTCATGTCTTTGTCTCTAATTTACCCGTCATGTGATGTGTGCTTGGCTCCAGTTTTCTCAGCTTACACACACATACACACACCCCTGCGGAGCAATAAAGATGCAGGCACGCTGTTGATTGACATAGTTATTAAAAGTGGTCTAAACAGCAGGAGTGCAAGATATGGAGTCAATTTTGAATGAGCATCACACAATGCAAGGAATGCATTAAGAAATTTAATTAAATGTTGAGCTGTTTTGCTTTATATTAGCGTTGATGTTATAGAAACTTTTAACACTCAAACATTCAACAAAAGCAAAAGTCTATGAAACGTCCATCATCAGTTGTCATCTGCTGCACATCTGCTGAAGGTGACATTTATCTGTCTTGGGTGCTTACACCAAGAGCATCTCAACAGTCCCTCTTTAAGGAGGGGCTGATGGCACATATTTTGCAAAACAAAATCTCATACACTATGTTTTATGCTATGTTTCAGTCATGGTCACTCGCTGTCATGATCTAATACTGTGTATGTGTTTATTTGTGCGTGTGTGTATGTGTCTCAGGAGTAATGTTGAGAATCAGATCCTGAAAGCTGGCTTCACCAGCAGAGAGATTGTCATTATGGAGAACGATGATCCTGGGGGAGTCTTTGAGTTCTCCCCATTGTCCAGAGGTCCATGGGTCATTAATGTAAGTCAGAGTTTGAAACTGAAAATTAGTTTATGTAGTTTAAGTATTTAACCAGCTACAATGCAACGGGATAATCATATACATATAACCCCAAATATTGTTATTTTCTCTGCTGTCTCTCTGCTAACATGACATTTAAACATTTTAAACTTAGGAGGGTGAGGCTGTGGAGCTACATGTGGTCAGAGCCCAGGGACAGCTGTTGAAACAGCTGGTACGATATGCTGTGATGCCTTTAGGCAACACTGAATTCTATGGCGCTACGGGCATCCTGGAATTTAAGCCAGGGGAGAGAGAGGTGGTGGTGGCACTAGTGGCAAGGCCTGATGGCGTGCCTGAGGTAAGAACATTGTCAATGCAATGCTGACCTTTTGTGGTTAAATAATATCAATTAACCTAACTACAAAATAAAGTGCTTCTGGTTTTTTAGTTTAGAGTATAATATAATAATATTATAATGAAGCAAGTTATCTATCATTTGATTCAGGAATTTTACAAGTGTATTTTATTATATAGCAGACCGTCAAGATCGTGCTTTAAACCAGTTTTTGCTACATGAAAACTGTGTGTGTGTGTGTGTGTGTGTGTGTGTGTGTGTGTGTGTGTGTGTGCGCTCTTGCGCATATGTGTGTGCATACAGCTGGATGAGACTTTTTCTGTGGTACTTAGTAGCCACAGCACTCCACCCAGTCGCCTAGGCAACCACAGGGAGGTCAACATCACAGTGCGGAAGAATGATGACCCCTTTGGGGTCATTGAGTTCATCCAATCAGGACTGACCATGGCCATCAATGAGAGCAAAGGGAACGAGATGCACAATGGTACTTTGAAGTAGGAGTCTGATACTTTTCCATGTGGTATCACATGGAACTAATTGGAATTAATTACAGAACATTAGTATGCATGTATGATGAGCTGCTTTTTGATAAAAGTTTGTATTGTATTTGATTAATTAAAACATGAACAGGGAGTTGTCTGTATCATGTTTGTGTAATGCAATAAAGTATTTATATGTGAGCTATACAACTATAAATAAAGTTTAGCTGGAAGAGCCTAGAAAATGGATTGTGATTGTGTTCGATGCCAAAATGGTAGTTTCTACTTGAGGCAAAGTGCATACACAAGAGGAAAGTTCATACCAAAGAGTCAAAGACTTTAAGGAAGGTGCAGTATCTAAATAGATCATCTCTTATCTATCTGATTCTCTTTCAGCTGTGTACCCTGTAGTGAGGAACAGGGGTCACTTCGGAGAGGTGTCTGTTTCATGGGTCCTGGAGCCGGCTCTGTCCGGAGATGTCAGCCCCCTTCAGGGAAACATCACCTTCGAGGAGGGGGAGTACCTGAAAAACCTCACTCTGTTCTCTGTACCTGATGAGGTAAACATAACAACTCAATTCTGACTTTGTATCACATTGTTGTTTTAACTGCATGCTTCCAAATCTTTTTTCTTGTTTGAATTTTAATTTATTTTTTATTTAAGATCCCAGAGGACATGGAGAATTTTACCATCACACTATTAAATGCTACAGGTGGAGCAACACTGGGAAAACTACTCAATGCCAGTTTACATATTAATAAGAATGATGACCCCATCTACTTCTTTGGTAAGGATTTCTCTATATATGAAGGATTGTCTGAAAGACTGCAATAATACATTACTATATTATAGCTACAGCCATTCACTTGTCTTCCCTGTCTCTTCCCATCTCACCCTCAACTCAGAACCTGTTGTCGTGCGGCTTCAGGAAGGGGGTGTGGCCAACTTCACCGTTCTGAGGGCAGGGCGGGCAGACTTTGTTGCCACAGTGATGTACCGAGTGGAATACGGTGACGCATCACCAGGTGACCTCACCGTGCTGAGTAATGACACGTTGCTTGTGTATGACGTGGGTGAATGGATGAAGAATATCTTTGTGGCCGTGGAGGATGACAACACACCAGAGACTGATGAACCCTTCCACATTGTTCTCTACAACGCTACCGGTGAGTATGGGCTTCTTTAAGTGGTTAATACAGGAGTGTACTGTATTAAAAGGATATCTTCTATGAATCAGAGTTTGTCAGGTCCCGTAGTGGATGTGTTTCAACTAAAACAGTTGAAAGTCAGTTGCTTTTCTCATTTTTGCAACAGAGGAACCAAGCGAACACACCTCATCTCAAAATACCATCAACCCCTTCTCCCCTGTTTAACCTCTCTCATCTTAATGCCAGTTGTATATGCACAGAAAGGAGTAGCTGGGTTATTTAGTATTATCTGTGGTAACACTGAATGCTCTCCTAATCCCAGCATTGTGTGTCAAGGATGGGAATGAAAGGCCTCTGGGCCCCAACAGGACCTTAATTACCAGACTCCAGACTTTCTAAGACACAAAGACCGGCCACTCCACCGGCCTCTCTCTGTTAACTGATTGACGTGGAGTAGAGTCGAGTAAGGGTTAGCCTCTGGTTTATGCCAGGGGATTGTCCTTTATATAGTGATTGTGTTAAAAGTCAATAACCCTCATGTTAGGAGTCAGTCAAGCGAATACTAGGATCCTGACACTCTTTATCTTGCCTGTGTAATTATGAGCACACTTGCATGGTTATTACAGTGTACTTGAAGTCTGGCAGCTTGATGTATGTGCTTGTAAGAGGGTATTGTAGTTGTAGGGATGCTATTTCAGCCAAACAGTCCCTTGTAGTTGTTATTCACTCCGTATTTTTTATAAGTTTTAAAATATAATGGTTGTTGTTTATTGGGGCTCTGTCCTCATCTTTGTCCGCTTTAACTCCTTTGCTGAGAGAGGCTTTATGATGAATAAGAAACCCTTTCCTTCTGGGCTTGGTTGCCATAGTTATGGTGTGCTATGTCAACGAGACAGCCTCATTTAGCATTACAATAACAATATGGTCAGTGCAATCCATGTCAGTCCTATCTATCTATCTATCTATCTATCTATCTATCTATCTATCTATCTATCTATCTATCTATCTATCTATCTATCTATCTATCTATCTATCTATCTATCTATCTATCTATCTATCTATCTATCTATCTATCTATCTATCTATTTATCTATCTATGTAACTTCATAACATGCTTGCCTTCACAGGTGATGCTGTTGTGTATGGGGCCCACACAGCTACTGTGGTGATCGAGGCCAATGATGATGCCAATGGGATTTTTTCCCTGGAACCCATAGAGAAACCTGTTGAAGAGGGCAAGACCAACAATATTAAGTAAGGAACGGGTCCTCAAGTCATGTTTTTTTCTTGCAAAACTTCTAAAATAGTTATATATTGGTGCTCTTCGTGCTGATTTACAGTTTATTTCAAGAATTATTTCAAATTTAAAGTTGTTTTTCAAGATCTATGCATGGACCATGCATACCCTAATTTTATTTTTCTAAAATGTCAAAACTTGACACCTTAGAGATATAAAGTTTTCACCTGTATTCTATTAGTGAAATTATTACTCTTTTCTTTCCCCAGTGTCCTGCGTGCCAGGGGCCATTTTGGTAATGTTACAGTCTTCTGGCAGCTGTTTGCCAATGACTCAGTGACTCCTCTGGAGGAAAACCAGGAGTTTACCAACACATCTGGCTCCATCACCTTCACTACAGGGGATGAGACCAAGCCTATTGTCCTGGAGGCCATCTCGGATAAGCTTCCAGAGTTCAATGAGTTCTTCATCCTCAGGCTGGTTAATATCTCAGGTGAGTTCAAGATAAAAGTGATAAATTTGTCAGGCACTGAGATTAAATTTACCATGTAATATAATTTGATCAGTTTAGACTCGCGATGTGTACATTCCAGATCCCAGATTCCAGAGATGGATGAATGTCATTTATGATTTTGTTTTGAAAACTCTTCAGCTCTTGTCTGAAATTTCTTTAAGGTGGTTACCCGGGGGAAGGTGGACGACTGGCAGAGACTTCGCTGAATGCCTCGGTTTTCATCCCTTTCAATGACGACCCATTTGGCGTCTTTGCCATCGCTGACAGCAACCTGGACCAAGAAGTAGCCGAAGATGTACTCTCAGTCAATGATATGGCTGATGTCACTTCCTTCACCATCCTCCGACAGCAGGGTACTTTTGGTGACGTGCGGGTTGCCTGGGAGATTGTTTCTGGCCGCTTCCCAGAGGGCCTTCCTCTGATGGATGACCTGCTTCTTCTAGCTTCCTTCCCAGATGAGGTTGAGCTCAGGCCTCATGCCAGGAGACACCACTCCGCCACAGACACGTGGTTTTTCTCTGGGCTCCAAGAAGCTTATGGGACCATCTTGCCTGAAGATGGGCCTGCTGCTGTCAGCAACTTCACCTTTTCTGCTTGGCTAGTGCCCAGACCAGACACAGATGGCTTCATCGTCTCCAAAGGAAACAGGAATGGGACTTTGTATTATGGAGTGAAGGTCCACACCAATGAGTCTCATGTCACAGTGATGCTGTACTATACAGTAATAGGATCAAACAATACTCAGGTGGCCCGGGCCAGTGCTGAGAAGTTTGTAGAGGATAATACATGGTTACATGTCATCATTACTGTTGATGATGGGATTATTGAGTTCTTCTTGGACGGGACCCCTATTCCTGGTGGGCTGAAGAGCATCAAAGGAGAGGGCATCAGTGATGGTAAGTTTCTCACTTAGAGCTTTATTAAACATAGCATAGTGACAAAAGGGAGGTTGTTGATCATATAAAGTGTCCATCATAGTGTCTGTGTGTTAGCATATGTTGTGATGGCTTTTGAGCATGTTCCCCATGACATTTTGGTTTTACCAATGTACTGTTAGTTTGCACATCAAATCTGGCCTTCTTGCACAACTCTTAGTATTCTTTTGTTGCTTTGAAAACTCAATTTCAAATCATGTAGATAAAAAATGTTGGTACTTGGCGTTCAACTCGATTTACCAGTTTGTTTGTGTGTGAAGCTGTAATGAAGTTTCCATTTATTTTATAGTCTCAAAATGTTACCCAAAGACCAAATCCTACTCAGGGCAAATTGTGACTTCATAATAAGTTCAGACTTTTTGTTTTTCTGCTGTCACAGCACCATGATCAGTGTCAAAGAGGCATAAACACCATGCTCAAGTCTGTTTAATGATGATGTCAGTGACAGCGCATGTGTGAGTTTGTGCATCTGCTTGTGTGCATGTTTATGTGTGAATGTGTAACTGTCTGAGAAGGGGGCTTCAAAGCTCCTTTCTTGTTTACATATGGAAGGACAACTGGACTAAACTTCTTGCACACATATGAATGCATGCACATCCTCACACACACACACACATACTAATGCACATTCACACAGACACACATGCCCCTGCCTCAGTCGCCTCCTCATTGTTCAGAACTAGTGGGACTCTGCAATGCTTGAGTGACCACTTAGCCTCGGCACTGCTGGATATTGCTACTGCTAAAGGGAATCAGTCGGCATCCTCTTTTCTTCTTTTTCTCTCTGATTAGTGGAGACAATAGTGGGTGCCTGTATTGGACCAAATGCTCCCAGAGAGGAAATATCCTGATGGCTCTTTGGCTAACTTCAATCACAGTAGACATGTAGACATATACATAATCATCAATCATGTCATGTGTTATTATCTGTTACTAGTAACTCAACCCAACGATGGCTTGCTTTGTGTCAGGGCTTTATGCGTGCTCATTGGGGCAAATTTCCTGCATTTGTCCAATTTAGTTTAAAACGAAGTGAAGGTGAAGCATTACACAAGCGAAGTGTAAGCATATTTACATTTACATTTACATTTACTCATTTGACAGATGCTTTTATCCAAAGTGACTTACAAGTGAAGGACATCAGTAAGCTTCAGTGCAGTAAGAAACCTTAGCGTATAAATTAGTAATGAGAAAGGACTGGACCTACGCACTTGGTGGCCTTAATCAAGACTCTGTTTGTGATCCCAGTACACTCCACCCATAGCAACCAAATTAGTTCCAGCATTAACAATAATATGATCATACAACCCTCTTCTCACCAAATCTCAAGCCAACTTCAAGACTCATGGACAAATGTGAAATTAATTAATTAATAATTAATTAAATCACATTTTATTTGTGTCATTTTAAGGGGAAAAAAGCAATACATAGGGCACCATGGTGTCAGGAACCATCTCTTTCTTATTTTATGTGAACTCTCTACTGCTCACCTGCTAATAAAGGCACAAAATGCTAAAAAAAAAAGTTGAATATTAAATATATCTGCTTGTGTGTGTGTGTGTGTGTGTGTGTGTGTGTGTGTGTGTGTGTGTGTGTGTGTGTGTGTGTGTGTGTGTGTGTGTGTGTGTGTGTGTGTGTGTTTGCTTGTGTTTGTATGAGTCCTCCAGGAAAATCAACCAAATGCAAAAACAAAAAAAAACAAAAAAATGACCTTATTGTAATCAGCTTGTTGTCCACCCTGCCATATCATATCATGCGCATTCTTCTTCAGACAATAATTGTTTTCTTTGTATACACGAATTCTGCCCCAGGACCTGCGTCACTGTTTATTGGGTCCGATCCTGAGGGTGAACAGCGCTACACAGGCCTTCTCCAGGATGTTCGCTTATACCATGCTAAGCTGAACCGCGGCCACATCCACGAGCTTCACACCCAGCCTGCTAAGACAGACCTGCGTAACATCTCAGGTTACCTACGGTACCGGCAAGAAGAGAGGCAGAAGTCGTTTGTGGTGGAGGTCAGGGATGATAATGAGGAAGAGGGTGAGGAGGTGTTCTATCTACAGTTGGTGGCAGTGCACGGTGGAGCCCGCCTCCCCCTTCCCAGACCCACAGCCATTTTGCGAGTCATGAAGAGTGACAATGCCAATGGGCTTTTTGGATTCACAGGCGCCTGCATACCTGATGTAAGTTTAGCCAGTGGCATATATTGGACCATATTTGCTGCTAATTATTTCTATAAGCACCTCACAAACACTGCAGTTATAAATATAAACCAGACTGATCAACAATAAATTATGTATCCTCTGAATAAGTCTGAATCTACATAACAGCTATTGTCATCATTCAGTTGTTTCATAGAAACACATGTAATGTAAACCCATTGGTTTGTCAGTCCCTGTCCTGCTGCATATTTCATCAGTCTTCATGCCTGGCTGCAGGGAGAGCATGCTCTCTGTTTTTAGTTGGATTGGATGTGTGGGCTCACATGTTGGCCCCTCTCAGGTAGAGCGACAGCTGGCAAGGCTGCAGCAGGTCTGCCAGTCAGGGCATTCCTGTAGAAGTGGATCAGGAGTTCCAGCACTGGAAATGGGAGATCTTGTTCCTTGCATCTCTCAGCGCAACAGGTGGCAGGGCTGGGGATGACATTCCATCAGAACTAGAGAATCCTCTTTATATCCTGTGTCCCCATGGGGATAACAGGACATCGAGGCATGAGGGGTATAAGGTGCTCTCTCTCTAAATCACATTATTACTGTGCTGGAATTAGACTGGGCCATTAACATAGTTGAGAAGAGTAGCTCATTTATGCATAACAAACTTCAGTAAGTCACTAAAGTTCGATTGCCCTCAGTATTGATCAGTTCCTCCAGTTGTTCTGAATTACAGCAACTGACATTTTTATTCCCTTGTCCCTTGTCCTCATAGACTGCAGAAGAGGGCTCCACTATCTCTTGTGTGATTGAGCGTATGCGGGGATCTCTGGACCACGTTTATGTCAACTACACCGTTAACCAACTGGAAAGCTTGAACAGTGAGACACAAGCCCATCAGGATTTTGTTAATGCCACTGGAGCTGTGCTTTTCATGCCCGGACAGCGCTCTGAGGTGTGTGTACTGTGTATATGTGTGAGAGTGACTCAGTGGTTGGACCTGTATTAAGGTGCCCTTTGTGAGCTGGGAAAAGCCCCTCTGAGTTTATCCAGGCTGGAATAGAGCGCAGTCACTCAGTGAGTAAAAACAAGTGTGATGTCACTCTTGAAATAGAGATTTTACCTGGTTAAATAAAGGGTATCATAATAATAATAATTATGTACATAGTGTCCACTGTATTTACACATTGGCATATTGATTTCAAATGAACACAGTATGATCAGTTTAACAGCAGTGTTTTACAGTCAACCAATTGCAATGTTTCTTGATAACCAGCCCCACCTAGTGGTTGGTTGTCTGTGAATTTACTGATGACTCAACAAGTGTCAGCTGATGATTGAGATTAGACTTTATGCCTGCAGCACACAACATAGACAGAGTCTGAAATATAGACTATTGTTTTGAGGGTACAGTCTGGAGTAAAAAATAATACTAATGAGTGCACATCTTTCTGTTAGGTACTGAACCTGTTGGTGTTGGATGATAACCTCCCAGAGCTGGCAGAGTCCTTTCAGATCACGCTGGTGTCTGCAGAGTCCGGTGACGGGAAGCCAGGCTCAACCCCAACAAGTGGTGCCAGCATTGACCCAAATAACTCTGTTAATACTGTCACCATCACAGCCAGTGACCATCCCTATGGTATTCACTCACATGCCCATAAACCAGTGCTGTTGTTCTTTCAGTGTTGCTATTTAAGTGATCCGTATTATGTAAGATTACGTAAGATTATGTTGTTTTTAGTGGCTTACTGCGTCAGCTAAAATTAAGTACAATTCTCTCTCTCCTTCTCCCTCTTATGTGTGTTATTCTTCCGCCACTCCTCGTCCTCTTACTTCAATCATACCCCTCCTCTTCTTGTCATTACATTCTCCCTTATTTCCTTTCTTCTAACCGACACTTTAACACAAAAACACACACACACCCTTCCCTGATCCAGGCCTGCTGCAGTTTCAGCCCAGCCCTCCAGGGGAGGGGTTGATTTCTCCAGCGTTAGAACCTGCCCACATCACCCTTAACGAGGAAGATGGACAAATCCTCCTGCCGGTGGCCAGGGCCCAAGGCCTTTTGGGAAGGGTCATGGTAGGATACAGGACAACCCCCTTCACAGCATCAAGCCCTGAAGACTACGAGGTTAATTTTCACTGAAGTCTTTAATCTTACTGATGCATATGCACTGTTAATGTGTCAATAAACTAACAAGCGGATTAAAAGAATACATTTTGCCTGCTCCCCTGGTTTCCTCTTTCTCTATATTCATTCGCAGGACTCAGATGGCATGCTGGACTTTCTTCCAGGGGAGAGGTTAAAGTTCATCACTGTGACCATCATAGACAATCCTGTCCCTGAGCTGGACAAGATTTTTAGAGTGGAGCTCTTCAATGCTGATGGAGGAGGTGAGAAATTTGAGCCCAGTCAAACTGAAGATTCTTTTTTCATCAGTTTTTTTTTTAATTCAGTATATTTTTATTAGAAACCTGTCTTTACCTATCTTAATTAGAGCGGAACTGACCCTGTATTCTGCCCTACTGTTTTTTTTTTTGTGTTCTGTGTGCTGTGTTCCTGTGTGCTTACCCATACACACCTACCTACCTGCGTGACTACCTGCCTGCCCTCCTTCCCATTTGTCCTTCAATCTCTACTCCTCTGGTGTGATTCTATCCCGGTGTGACTCTTGTTTGATCCTCGTGTGTGATCCATCAGTGGATCAGTTTCTGCGTAGTGAAGGAAGTGGTAGTGGGGAGAGTGACTCTGACTTCCTCCTTCCATCCTATCACCATCATGGTAAGTATCCCCCTCCTTTACTCCCCAAACTGCTTCTTATCTCCAATCCTTCAACCCCTCACCGACATAATTTCTCACTCCCTAAAATTGCATATCTCAAAGTCAAGTTCTATTAAAGATCAAGTGACATGTTGCAGGCAATAGTTCGATCGGATTTTATATATCTTTTCTTCATTTTATATCCCCAAAAAAGTATAATTTTGGGCTTTGTTGGATAGAACTGTCAAAATGGTTTGGCCCATATAAAGCTTGGAAGCTCTCCTCTAAAACCTACATTACTGAACTTCTTCTTCTTCAGATATGAATTTCTTAGACATAGTACACAAAAAGATCATCCTTAACACTTGATCAGTTAGTAACTCGGTCTTTAGTGCAAATAACCAAACACACATCTGGAGGTGTGTGGGTGTGCATGCATGTAGTGTTTAATTGTGTGTGGTATTTACATTGTGCTATGACCCCTGTGAGAAGCACCCAAGGAGAGGGATGTGGGAAAAGCAAATAGCTTTTCACAAGCAGTGGGGTTGACATGAAGTGTCACAGACCCCAGAGTTTTGTTTGGGCTGCTGTCACTTATTCTGAAATAACCTCCACACCCTGTTTGAAGCTGCCATTTCAGTCTTGGCCTTAACATCACTTTATTTAGGTATAAGAAAGTGTGTATTATTATTGGGCTAATCCTGTCAAAGTGAATGATTTAACACATTTCCATTCCCTCCTCTCTCAGCTTGGGTATTTCAGATTTTCATCGAAGTTAAACTCTATATGCTCTATATATAAAAATGCAACTAAATACAACTCACTAAAAAGTAACATGTGGTATCTTGTGTGCAGCCAGCTTGGGAGTTGCATCCCGCATCACGGTGACCATCGCTGCTTCAGATGATGCCCACGGAGTTTTTCACTTTAGTCCTGAATCGCTTTCTGTTAATGGGACAGAACCTGAGGATGGACGCAGCTCTGTGGTCCTGCAGGTCAGTGTAAAACACAGTTTAAAAATGAAGTCACGCCCATTGGAGGTGCAAGGAGATAGATATTTATTTGTGTTTGCATTAGCAAGTCAAGATTATCATATTGCTCTTAGAAAAGTGTATGATGCTATTTTCTTTTGGTCTCTCCCAGGTGGATCGGTCCTTCGGTGACCTCTCAAATGTAACAGTGTACTGGGAGGCCGATCCCAGCTCTGAGGAGGAGCTCCTCAGCAGTTTTGGGAACATCACGTTTGGTGTCGGTCAGACTTCAAAGAACATAATTATCAGTGTGGCTCAGGATGAGATCCCTGAGTTGGACAAGAGTTTCACAGTGTCCTTGGTTAATGTTTCACACGGTCGTCTTGGTGTGCAGACATCTGCTACTCTGACCGTGCTCGCCAGCGACGATCCTTATGGTGTTTTTGTATTCGCTAATGTGACAAGGTTTGTCCGACTTCCTGAAAGGGACTCAACTGTCTCCCTCACCATCCTGCGACAGAGAGGCCTGATGGGTCAGGTGTGTCCCACTGTAGAAAAGTTAGAAACTTCTAAGAGTATAGAAATTAAAGCTACTTATGATGACATAAATAACCCAGAATGACAGAGGCCCACATGTAATAGATGTACCAAATTAAATTATATTTTCCTGTTTTCATTTCTCCAGGTGCGAGTCACATATGAGACACTTAATGAAGCAGATCCGGAGCCTTACAGGACCCCTGGGGTGGGCCGCGCCACTGAAGGGCGGGATTTCGTCTCCCTCCGAGATTCTGTTGTTTTCTTGGCCAATCAGAGTGAAGCAAACATCACCCTCCATGTCCTGGATGATGAAGATCCAGAGAGAGATGAAGCAGTGTTTGTGAAGTTGATCAGTGTTCAACTCATCAAAGGAGAGCAGGAGAGGCTCAGTAAGACACTGACAGTGGGAGATTTTACCCGCAAAGTAATTTAAGATATAATGATACTTCAACCATACTACAATAAACTGATGACATATCCCTTGACTGTTCCTTCCAGTTTCCAATTCCCCTTCTCTGGGCCTCAAGGCTGACACTGTAGCCCAGGTGATAGTGGAGGCCAGCGACGATGCTTTTGGAATCCTTCAGCTGTCGGCTTCTGCTGTCAGTGTAGCTGAGCACTACGTTGGACCCATTATAAATGTGACACGTGTAGGGGGGATCTTTGCTGATGTATCCGTCAAGTTCAGAGCAGTGCCTTTGACCGCCAGAGTCAGTAAGTGTTGGCCATGGAGTACAGATTTGAATATTTATTTTGAACAGATTTGTGTGTGAGCAGGCAGGCCATGTCCATGTGCATGTGCATGTGTATAATCCTATAGGTGAAGACTACAGTGTAGCTTCCAGTGATGTGGTCCTCTTAGAGGGGGAGTCCAGTAAATCCGTACCCGTCTATGTCATCAATGATGTGGTCCCTGAGCTGGAGGAGACTTTTCTCATCGAGCTGATCAACCAGACCACTGGAGGAGCTCTCCTTGGGGAGCTCACACATGCCATCATCACCATACTGCCTTCTGATGACCCTTTTGGTGCCTTTGGTTAGTAGGCGTTGTCCAGGACATATTTCAGTCTTTTTTTCTTATTTTTTCCTATTTCTCATTGTTAAGCAAGTTCTTCTCTTGATTTTATTTCTACCTAGTCTTCCAGGCCGTTCCAATTACCATAGAGGAACCAGGATCTAACTCCATTGAGGTCACGTTACCAATAGTGCGTAATGCTGGTTCTATTGGCACAGTGGTTGTCCAATGGCAGGCCACTGTCAACGGTAAACTAGCAGTGGGGGACATCAGACCCACATCGGGAGAGACGAGATTTGCTCCTGGAGAGACCATGAAGATGCTCCGAGTTGAGATTTTAGCTGACGATGTACCTGAAGTCACTGAGGTAAAAAGCTGACAGTGAAAATGCCAACGTGAATTATGTAAAAGTGTACTCGTTTGAAATATGTTACATAATATTATTACACTCTGTCTTTTAAAGATAATTAAGGTGGAGCTTACTGCTGCCAGTAATGGAGGAAACCTCGGAGCTGATACATCTGTTGACATAATAGTTCCTGCCAATGACAACCCATATGGGACAGTCTACTTTGAACATTCTGTTTATCGGATTCAGGAGCCACTGGAGGGAGTTTATAGAGCCAACATTAGTGTTCGCAGGAGGTACTTTTAATTACTGTTTTTATCTGGAATAATGGTTTTATTTAAATTTCTTTGTGTGTTCCTACTCACATTAAGCATCCTTTTCCTGTCCACTGTCTTTTCTATCGTCCCCATTGCCTTTTTTCCAGAGGCGGTCACTTTGGTGGCTTGGAGATCGTGTACAGCACCTCTGAGATTGACGTTGTTGGCATGGCTCAGGCCGATGGCCAGGACCTGCTGATGTACTATGACCTCCCAAAACCAGGCGTTCCATCCACTACCCCCATTAGGACGGTTAACGTCACGGGTCAGAGAGATCCCCTGGCCGCGTGTGCTGCTGCGTGTCTGAGAGAGCAGGCCTGCCAGGCCTTCTCTCTGTCATCAGGGGTGGCCCCACCATCCTGCACTTGGGTGACTTCGGGGGCTGACCAGCTGACCTCTAAATCTCAGGTTTTGACTTACTTGAAAAACGTCACTTCAGCTGCTGTCCTGTTCAGTGCGCAGGCTGTGGCAGGGAGTGATTACACCCCTGTGACAGCTCAAAGTGCCTTCATGGAAGATGGGTTAGGTGTCGCCAACCTCACAGTCCCAATCTTGACTGATAAATTCCCTGAAATGGATGAGAGCTTCTCCATACAGATCTTAAAGGTAAAACCCAATCATATGTATATTGTGCTGTGTTTATTTATGATTTTACATGCAACAGAGTTCATGGCAAACTGATTAACAAATAAAATGTTTTACCTTGTGTTGTTTGAAGGTAGAGCTGATTAATCAGACTGTGGCACAGAAGAACCTGCCCTCCATTGGCCAGCCAGACAAAGCTATGGTGACGATAGGGATGAATGGAGATGCGTTTGGCGTATTTTTGATATACAGCCTCAGTCCCAATGCCACTAATGAGGGGCTTGATCTAGAGGTTCGTGAAGAGCCCATGGTAGTGGTGCCCCTGGTTATAGAGAGGAGAGGGGGAAATCTGGGCACTGTCTCTGTGGAGTGGAGGTTTGTTGGAGGAAAGGCCACACCAGATGCTGACTTCACTGGGGCTGGAGGGAATCTGGTCTTTGATGGTATGTGGATCACTCACTGATAATAGCATGTATCTGTAAACCAACATTTCCTCCAAATGAAATATTTGGACAACATGCTATCTAACAGCCATCATTAGTCCATGGTATCTTGGGGTTCTTGCCATGACATTTTAAGGTGTTTGTTTTCATATATCTAATAGTGGGGAGAATTAAAAGATCACTTGCACTTCACTAATACTGCATCTACTTTATCCTCTCTGCCTACAGGGGATCTGAAGAAGACAATAGAGATAGTAATCAGAGATGATATTGAGCCAGAGGACAACGAGAGCCTCATGATTGGTCTAGTTAACACAGAGGGAGGAAGTCGAATCCTGCCCAGCTCTGACACTGTAACCATAGTGATACTGGCTAACGATAATGTGGCTGGGATAGTAGGATTCCATCCAGCCTCACGTTCTGTCATCGCCAGAGAGGGTGGGTTACTATTTTTGGAAATTCTGTGTATATTATGTATCATCCAGGATATGTTTCAGTCTTTTCAGTCTGGTTTTAAACACATCATTACTTTACACTCCAAACCCTTTCCACTTGCTAGAAACGTGTCCTAATTATGTATGGATGAAAGACGTAAGGGATTGCACTCATGGTAATAGCAGCAGCAACAGGTGGGCCCTGTGGTTGTCTGTCATTATCTTGAAATTCTGTATGCATGAGCAGATGAAGTCTCCCTGAGTAGAATCCATACAATTAGAGACCTTGACTTCTACTGGCAAATACAGTATGAGTGAGGCAGTTCACACTAGAAGTCCATAAATGTATCCATCTTTACAAAGGTATATTTGAACTCAGATAATGGTTATCTGCAGATTCAGATTGGTCAAATGTAAATTTCAGACTGATTTAAATCTTAGTTAGGGCCTATGCACCATAACATCATCATCTGATTCCATCACTGCATCAAATCTACTCACAGGCTAGGGCTGACTGGATTGTATTTCATGTTACAGGTGAGAGGCTGTCCTTATTAGTGTTGAGAACGGCTCCAGGTCTTGGTAATGTCACAGTGGACTGGACTGTACAAGGGCCCCTTGCACACCGGACCTTCACCCAAACCTCAGGGACACTTTTCTTTACTGAGGTAAATACTAACTATAGAGCACTGAACAGTTAATTGTGGGATCATAATTAAACACGTTCTTTGCACAGTATGGCGATGGAGACTTCTATCTATGTGGGTGGTTGAAGGTGTCAGCCAGAAAGACTTATAAAATGAACTAAAAAAGATTCAATTTAAATGTTACAGCTGTAATTTGGTATCTCCACCAGTAATTATATATTTTGGGTGTGTCTCCTACAGAGAGAACTAAATGACACCATAGTCCTGAAACTTCTTGATGATGCCACACCAGAGGACAAAGATGAATACAAAGTTTCCTTGTCCAATATACAAACATTTGGTAATGCATCTCTCTTAGTATCTTTGTGGTTGAGCAAGAAATACTTCAAAATAACTGTGATCAGAGTTCTTACACAGGTTAACATTCCCTTGACTTCCACACAGGTGTTGAGGCAACGGGCCACGCTGCCCTGGATGTTCAGGGCAGGGAGGCAGTGCTTACTGTGGACACCAGCGATGAGCCCTATGGGCTGCTGACCATTGCCCCATCATCCCTTAGGGTGACCACAGAGGAGCGGGACCGAACCATAAACATCTATGTCAACAGAGAGTTTGGAGCCTCAGGTCAGTGGGCCAAGTATTAACACAAAAACGTGTACTACATTAACCTGTTCCCTGTTGGTTTATTCATTCCTTTTGTTAAGAACTAAACACTATTTTGATTAATTTGTTAAGCATATATACATTGTAATTATTCTTTACATTGTAACTGATAATATACCTAAATGTTTTTGTACAGGAGCAGTGAATATCACCTATGAGGTTATAAGAGGTTCTCTACAAGACCTGTCCCAGGTAGAGGGTGCTCTCGCTGACCCGGGTCAAGACTTCATCTCTGGTACTGGATCTGTAATCCTTCAAGATGGACAGACTTCAGTTGGCATCCCTGTCACCATACTAGAGGTAAAGACCATGACCATCAAACTTCATACCTAAAATGATTGTTTTTTAACACACCATAGTGGCATGATCCATCCTTTCACTGTGCTTCATTCTTTTATTTTTATACTTCTTTCTGGTTGCGATAAGTATCTGCATCACATGTGGAGCTGCGATGTATTGTATTGTTGCTTGGACGTGGAATTTATAGCTTTTCTTCTTCTTCTTCTTTCTCCATTTGTTTTATCAGGATGATATTCCAGAGTTGCAGGAGTTCTTCCTGGTCAACATAACATCGGCAGTACTCATCACAACCCTTGCCACAGTTCCCCAGCTAGGTATGGACCAATTTAGCAGCTTAGAGCCTATCTGCACTACAGTCGTTACTGAATTTCTATTATCATCTTTGGCCGGCATTGACAGTTGTGCCATTACAGTGTCTAAAAATTCTTAGCTGCTTTCTGCCATTGTGTCTCTCTGTTTGTTTTGCTATTTCTGATATATTTTTTTGCATTTCTTATAGTTTGTTACTGATATTTTACTGAAATGATGAAATCACTTTCTTTCTTTTCTTTTCTGCAATTTCTCACCATTTGCTTTGTTTGATGAGTAGAGGTTGTGTATTGCACGTTGCCAGGTAAAATACCATCCATATGTTTACATCTTTATATATCTTTGCCTGAATTAACCTGTATGCTACATCAAACTACAACATTGTAGTTGAATGTCAAAATGCACCATGGAAGAGCTTGTTAGTTACTGCTTCTGCTTTTACATAACCCAAACCACTGGCCAATTTATGAATGAGTAACTTTAGAAAGTGATGAGTGGACGGAATACTACAGGCAGAGCAGCACTTGGAGGATCCCAGAATACTATCGGCCTTCTGCCTGGAGACACACAGTAAACATACGGCTGCTCTTTTGGCAGCACTCATTATGTGGCTTGGACGGTGAGATTGATGCTTTCCATGATTGAGGAAGCCTGGGGATTTGATGGGAGCAGAGTAGCACTGTGTGGTGAAGAGAGAGAAAGCCAAACTAAACCCAAAGCTGGACTCCCAGTGTCTTGGCCATAGAGTCAATGGGAGAGGACTATTCAGTGGGTAATAAATCAGTCCAACCAAAAGACTTGGCTGCTCAGCCTCCCAAGCCACTTACAGTAGATGCTTCTTAGCCGTAATCCCTCGCTCAAACGTACCATGACGGAAGTTAGATCCTCTACTGTTTCCTCTTGCACTGCTTGCTGTTCATGCTCGCACTGTAGTCACAGCCCTGAAGTCAGTGCTGATGCTGATACTAAGCTTTTTACAACAGTATTTGTGAACAGCTGACATCATATGTTTCCTCTCTGTATGTTGTCCTTTACCCAGACACCCAGGGTTTGGTGGCAGAGGTTAGCATTGCTGCTAATGATGGAATTAGAGGAGTTATTGAATGGACAAACACCATGTAAGAAAAGCATCCACAAATAATACATTTCGTATGTTGATTTGCACATGCTCTACTTTAAAAGCCTGTCTTACCCAAATATTTTCCCCTTTCCAGGTTTGAAGTGAACGAAACAATCGGGGCGCTGAGTCTAGTGGCCTACAGGAACAAGGGGTCGTACGGAAATGTCTCTCTCTTCTTCTATGCTCAGAATCTGGAAGCTCAACAGGGACTGGACTACAATATGAGTGAAACGGTAAGCTATTACACAAAATTCATTGACCCACACATACATACTTAAACAGCACATGATATAATATTTGTAGCAGCATGAATATTCATAAGGGCTAAATCAAGAGCAGCTGGACTTGCTTTAGATTCTTGAAGACATTTCACCCGTCTTCTAAAAGGTTGAGCCAAAATGTTTTCAAGAATCTAAAGCAATTCCAGCTGCCCTGAACATAGCCCCCCTGCATATACTATGACTTGAAAAACTTCTTAGACATGTAGCAGCATCAAGTTTTAAAACTGAAAACCCCTCCGTCTACCCAGATACTCCATTTTGTTGACGGCGAAAGGCACAAGTTCGTAGAAGTGCAGATCGTCGATGACGCCATTCCAGAGGGAGCAGAGAGATTTCAGCTCATCCTGTCCGAGCCTTCCCCTGGCCTGGAGCTGGGCACCAATACCACAGGTAGACACAAGGGCAGAATAGAATACATTAGAGTTTCTGAAATTTCTGATTCAAACAGGACAACACAGTGGAACATAAGCTCCCAATGTATATTCAGTTAAAATATACAATACAAAAGGTGCAATTCATGGTCGAGACTTGGTAGATATTTGAGTTGAGAGGGTAAGGAGTTTAATAAATTAACAATATATGAGATAAAAGAGGTCTTATACCATGGTCATAGACCATACTTGTTTCTGATTGGCTAGCAGATTGCATAGGACTTGTAGGAGAAGCCTATATCGGGGTATATGCTCCAACCATTAATTCAACTGACCACAAACAAGATTTTAACACAGCCAACTTTATTTTATATAAGATATGACCCCAAGAATGAGTTAATTTACATTAAATGACATTGTTAACATTGAAATCAGTACAAAGATAATTCAGCAGTACACAACAGGATGACCTTGTATATGAAAACACCAGACACAGCAGAAGCCTCCACACACAAAGAAATGAGGCATCATACACACAGACAAGTCAATTGTTTATTACACTTATCTCTTTATTTTGGGTCATGTCAATTAAAGAAACCGAAGCACCATACTACACTGAAGACAATGTAATATGTTGGTAGAGGAAACAAGAATTTTAGTGCCGTGACCTGACAATCCACAGCACCATTAATTTTATGAAATTATTGTTATGTTCATAAGAATTAATTAATTTATTCTCATCCACTCATACTGTACATTACTCTGATTTTATCCTTCTAAACTACATCTTTCTGTTTTCTTGTAGCAACTGTGAATATCCTGGCCAGTGACGATGGACATGGAGTAATTTCCTTTAACACGAGTGAGCATTTCTTGTTGAGAGAGCCCACATCTGTGTCGGGGTTGAGTGAGAGTGTGGCCACCCTGTATGTGGTGCGGAACCCAGAGGAAGGCACATTTGGCACCGTAACTGTTCAGTTTACCATCACTGACTCCAACGGCAGCCTAGCAGAGGGCGATTTGATGCCAGCACATGGGTTTGTGGTACTGGAGGATGGAGTCAGATTTAAGGTGAGGAAAAATGAAACTAAAAGGCATTTAAACACATACATGGGAAAACATATAGATTGTAAATGATCAATCATTAAATTGTTGCACATTAGTAGTCAGTATTTATTTATATTGAATATTAATTTTAAAAGGTTTTTGTGTTTGAAACAGCATATACTGTACGTTGTGATTTATCAGCAGTCGTTTAGTTTCATCAGTTTTGTTTCAGCTGCTGGAGATCTGGGCAGTACTGGATGCT
This sequence comes from Seriola aureovittata, assembly GCF_021018895.1. Lineage (NCBI taxonomy): Eukaryota > Metazoa > Chordata > Actinopteri > Carangiformes > Carangidae > Seriola > Seriola aureovittata. The sequence continues at coordinate 11,537,049 of NC_079368.1, forward strand.
GAGCCTGAAGTGAATGAAACCTTCACGGTGACCCTGTCCAACCCAACAGGAGGTGCACGGCTGGGTGACCAGCTCCAAACTCCCATCACTGTCCTAGAGAACTTGGCTCCTTCTGGCTTGTTCCGCATCGGACCTACACTCAACAGGTCTCAATACAAAAAGTTCTGACACTTCGAATGTCATAAACACTTGCATTTAATATCATTTATATCTGATGGTGTGAAAATATGTACGAATCCACAAACATACATACAAAAACATGTTTATGTCATCTTATATCTTGTGTATGTTCTGTACAGAACTAACACAGAAGTGGTTGCTGATGAAGGTGGCAGAACAGTCTTCCTCGCTGTGTCTCGCAGTAATGGTCTGGAGTCAGCTGTCAGTGTGGAATGGGAGACGCAGCCGGACACAGCTGTTGCCTCTGGTGAGACCAATAAATGTTTTAATTCAAAGTCATTCCCACCCCCTGAATTCTCATAAACTCCCCTCTTTTCTTCTGTTGTTCATTTAATCCCTTTTTCCTTCCAATGAGCAATGCAATTAGGATTGTTTCTTTTCCGTAATTCTTCTAGCGGGTCACCTCTCAGCGATGGGTGTTTACCAGAGCTTTGAGGACAACCCCACCTCGGCTTGGTGCTCCCTTCCCGAAGATCTTTCCTTCCTGGCTATGAGGCTGGATAGGAGGCCCATTGTTGGATCCTCCCACACCTTGGCCACGCTGTATCGCTGGCAGGGTGTATTCGTGTCACTAGAGGTAGGGCAACAACAGCATTGTCCCTCAACTAGCACATGATATACCAGTAAATTGCACTGTTAGCATTAAAAGTTAACATTAAAATCTCCATGTCTTTTGGTCATTACAGTCTGTTAGGATTGAGGACCCAAGCTCTTGTGTTGGGTTTGCAGTGAATGGTTCTACCTACATTGGCATTACACATAGTGGCCCACCCTTCACACCTGCTGCCAACCTCAGCATCTTCAAACTGCAGAAGGACCTCAATGTCACATTGGTATGTATAAAAACAATCTTGGTACAACATTATTATCACATTTTTGTTCATTTCTTTAACACTGTGGCATTGTCTTGTATTATTTTCACCTGACATGAGGAAATCTGATTTCTTTAGGAACAAACCTTAGGTGTTGAAGCTCTGGATGTGAAACACTTCTCCACTGAAGGCAGAGATTATTTAATAGTATCAAGCCAGGTGAGGCTGACCCTTACACTGCGCAGATCTTTAATTGATTTCAGTTATGTCAAGATAAAAATAAACAGGAATCCTCATTTGAGGAATTTTGAAAAATACTTTTGTGACTGAACTCAAGTTTTGTTACTCTGTTTGTTCCATGCTACAGATTTTCGTCTGGAGTGGAGGCTCCTTCACCCTCCTCCAAACTCTTGACTTCGAACAGAACATCCTCAGTGTGACCCCATTCACTCGTGCAGCTGTTTCCTACCTGGTCGTGTGCATAGACAGACAGACAGTCAGTTGTCTCCTGCTTCAATGGACCAGTGGAAGGTTTCAGAATCCACAGCCTCTCCCTCTCGCCGGCAGGGCCAGTCAGGTTGAGACAATCAACACAAGAGCAGAGGACACTCTCCTGTTGGTTGCTATTGAAGGTGACCAGTCTTGCCCTGACATCACAGTAACATTAATGAGTGCTGTTATGTTTATTTTACACATTTGAATAACTACTGTCAATCTCTATGGAAATAATTGAGCTGATGTGTCAAGCTAAATTTTTTAATTAAAAAGTTTTAGCTTATTTTTCTGTGGTACAAAGATTACTTATTTAGAAAATGGCCTTGAATGAGAGTCAGGTGCACTTCAAACTAGTCTATGTTCTGCTAAGAGGATGTTTGTGTTTTAACAATGAGATTGTATTCTCAGTGTACTCTCTAGAGAATTGTGCAGTGGTTAGATGTTAGTTAGGATAATGTAAATAAATCAATGATAATTTAGAAGGCACATAGAAACTACGTGTCTGTTACAGACAAAACAGCCTTGTTCTGTTGTCTAACCAAAGAGGAGAAAATTCACCATGTAGACCGGATCATATATTTATACCATGCTCTGTGTATTTTGATGAGACATAATCCCTCTGAGTCTGCAAAAGTGGTGAGTTTTCTTGGTTCAGACCTGTTGTGGGTTCATGGGAAAGGCTTCAGTGTGGAGCGGAGCAGAGCCACAGAGGGACTCAGAGGTTGTAATTTGTCAGTCTTGGGTGTGTCTGTCAGACCAGTCCTTACTTTACATAAACATGCTATTCTAGCGTGAAAGAAGTTAAGTGTGTGTTTTTGTGTGCGCATACTTCTCCAGGTCTCTCTCCATCGTGCGAGGTGTTACAGTGGAGGTCAGGGCAGCCTTCACCACAGCTGTATCAGTCCATCCCTCACCCAGGCCTCACCTCTATTCACCCATTCACCGCTCCATCTGGGATCAGTAAGCACAAATGTCAACAGCTTTGTTTGTAAAGATTGTTAGTTGTATCCAGTTGTGTTTTTCAGCTGTATTATTAAAATCAGCTGAGGAGAAACAGTGTTAAAATCAATGAAATCTCTTTTCTTCCTCTTAGCTTATGCCCTGCTAGCTGGAAGAAATGGCTCATCACTCTACTCCTGGAGGTCTGATGTTAATCTCTTTGCCATGACCCTGAGGGCCCCTCCAGCCATTAGCTTCCTGTCTCTGATCGTACCATCGCTCAACACCACCAAGACCCTTTTGGCTTCCACTGAGGAAAATAGCTCCACTGTTTATGAATTTGCTTCTGTCTCCAATCAGTCTGATTTCATACCAAGGTACCAAAATTATTTCAGTCATGGCAGGCTGGTTGTTGTTCTGAGAGCAAATCCTACTCAAGAAGAAATACGATACAATGAAAATGAAATCATTCAGGTTGTGTTTGTCATCATTGCCTCACATTCAGTTTTGGGGAGTTGCAGTTTGCACCAGGTGACAGCGAGCTGGAGATAGCAGTGAACATTATCGATGACGACATCCCTGAGGTGCAGGAGCATTTCCATGTCAGCCTGAAGAATCCGAAGGGCGGGGCCGAGATTGGATTCGGTGGTCAGGTGACTGTAATTGTCCCAACCAATGATGATGCCCATGGAGTCATCGGCTTTGCTCAAGTAAGCAGACAAACATTTTGATATTAGACAGCACATTTACGTTGCACATTTGTCATCATGTTAAGAGGTCATCATGTTACAGCCTCAGGTTACTTAAACCATATTTTGAATAATTTCAGGGATTTTTAAGTATCACTAAAAGCTATTTTAATATAGAAATATTTTGTCATTAACTCTTTGCAGAATTCTTTATCTATGGAGGTGGAGGAATTGGAGCAAAATAATCAAATTTCTCTCATTGTGGAGAGGAGAAGAGGGACTTTTGGCAGACTGACAGTTCACTGGGCTGCCAGTGGTAGTCTGGCAGACATTTACCCCACTTCAGGAGTGGTGAGTAAACCTTGGCCTCTTCTCACACATAAGACATATGTATTAATAACGCTTTTGAAAACGAAACGCTTACCAAAATAAACAATGGCAGAATTATTATGTATCATCACAAATTTGAAATCAATTTGAAATGTTATTTTCCCTCATAGGTAACGTTCTCAGAGGAGCAGTCGGTGGCCATCATCTCACTGGCTGTAATAGCGGATGGTGTTCCAGAGCTGAGAGAGAACGTCACCGTCACCCTCATGGATGTCACCACTGTGGGGCTGCAGGACCAACAACAGGCTGCAGTCATTGATAAGCAGCGAGCACAAGCTCTACTCATCATCCTGCCAAATGGCTCTCCCTATGGGATGATTGGATGGCATTTGGACTCCCGGTTTACACTAACACAAGAACCACAGAGTAAGAATTTCTCTGGAATTAAATGAATTAGTATGAGTTAATTACCTTTTTTTTTTTTTGGATGAGGATTCTTAAGGAGCTATTACAGTAATCACACATTGATATTTACTGTAAAGTAGATCTGCCATGATTTCCAGGATGTGAAGTAATTTGGGATTTGACTTAATCTGTGTATTGGAGGCTGGCCCAAAAGAGAAGTCTGAGCTGTAGAGTAGCATACTCCTTCAAATCTTCTTTCTCTTTATTCACTTGCATGCATTTTTTTGTGTTTTTGTTTTTTGAACATTGGCTTATGTAAACTCCTGTTTCTCCCAACCCATAGGGACTCCAGTCAATGTGACTCTCTCCATAGTAAGGGAGCAGGGCTCTTCAGGTGAGGTGGCAATCCATTACGAGACCAGGCCAGCTCTGTATCAGCCCCCATCCAACCAAGCCACTGCAGGAAAGGACTATACTGCCAAAGACGACACCATCATCATGATTAATGGTGCTACTGTGGCCCTCGTCACTGTCACAATCCTACCGGTAAGGGTGGACTGATGGTTAATGGAGAAGCTTATTAAAATCACTGGAGAAAAAAAAAATATGTTTGGAATATAATTGATTTTTAGCTATTTTAGACCAAACAAACTTGAAATGCATCGATATATCAAACTCCCCTCTGAGATAGGCAATATTAGTGTTTTTTTTGGATAATCTCAGCCACAGCTTTACTCTTCCTGTCATGCATCTTGCACAACCCACACTCATGTCCATTCAGACTGGTTATGAAGATGACATGCGTTTCTTGTCATTAAGTTAAAACATGCTAACTAGCCGTCAGAAGACTAACCTTTAAATGGCTTGTGTAATCCATCGACAAAGGGATAAATCTATTTCTTTCCTTCCTTTCTCCTCCTGGTCCATTCAAACAGAAATAACCATTAACCTTCCAAAAACTATCCCATGTCTTACCCTTCCTTCGTCATTCTTTCTCAGCCTCTCAGATAAATTTGTTGGCTTGTGATGACCTTAACGTGATTGTATAAATCTTGTAACGTTGCATACCTCTGGCTTACTTCAAAACTGCTGTTTGCACATTTAACCACAGTTTTAAGCGCCAAATTTATCTAGAGACACATCTTGAAAGTGTTTGTAAGATGGACAGAAAACATTTGTTCGTACGCACTATTTAATGTCTATGTCCGTATGTGTTTTCTAAGGATGACATTCCAGAGATGGCAGAAAGTTTCCTCGTAAATATCACCAGTGTGGAGCTAGTTAGTGGGTCAGTTGGAGCAGGGCAGCCCAGTGTGAAGAGGCTCGGTATGGAAGTAGCAGAGGTCACCATCCAGGAGAACGATGACCCTCGAGGGATTCTGCAGTTCAATGTCTCTGAGGTGAGCACAGGTTCATCTCTGTGACTAGGACTTGGACTTGAACATGACAGAGATGCAACTTCTCAACTGACACAATAGTGACACACTTTTAGACCTTTAACTGCTACTAAAATTCTATCTAAATTAGTAAGTAAGTAAGTCAATCTTTATTTATCCGGCAATTATCAAAACAAAAGTTACAAAGCGGTCATTTGTGCTGATTATACATTGCTTCTGAATATCATGTCCAGGATATCCCTGGAAGTGTGCTGGCATATGAAATACCACCACCAGACGACATCATCTATCTGTCAGTGGTGCGACTTGCTGGCACAACTGGAAGACTGGTCATCTACTGGGAGGCTCAGCCAGTCACTGCTGATATTAATGATTTCAGCCCCACATCTGGAAACATCACCTTTCAAGCTGGGCAGGTAAATGGATTGATTGTCCTGGTTTGAAATTAACCTGAAGTAAAGCTGTCCATAGGTTACTGCTCAGTATTTGCAAGGTATTAGCTTGTGTTTCCTCATCCTTCTTTTTAGAGAGAAGCCAGAATTGCCATCACCATCTCGGATGATGATGAAGTGGAGCCTTCGGAGACGTTTAGAGTGAATTTGCTGCTTGTGATTGGTGGTGCTCGACTTGGAGAAGTGACCTCTGTAACTATCAGTATTCCAGCCAACGACTCACCTCTTGGACGATTTGGATTTCAGGAACCGGAGGTGAATCTGAAATGCCCTCTATTATCATAATAAGGATTTTCTACTCAGTTAAAAAAAAAACATGTTACATGGGAAAAATACAAGGTTTTTCCTGTTTCAATATCATTTAAAAAAGGGTAGAATTCACTCTCACTGTCAACACTGACAGCACTGTTAGAAGCATGACATTTCATACCTGACAAAGGTTGTGACCAAAACGTTGTGTCTCCAATAAATTCACTGCTGATAATGTGCTGAGATTCATCCCTTTTTCCCTCATATCATTTCACTTTACTACACACCTGTCCACCGGGTTTGCCGTAGACAACACTTTGACTGTCAGAAGTAATCAAATTACTTTATCCCCTCTAAGGTTACTGTCAGTGAGCCAGAGTTTGTGGATGACCCCGCTGCTGTGGCAACACTAGCAGTAGTGCGTAGTGCAGGAGGTGAGGGGGCAGTGACATTGGTGTGGCAGCTGGAAGACCAGGCCACAGATGACCTCTCACCTTTAAATGGAACTCTTGTCTTCACTGAGGTACAGTATGAAAAGGGTGGTGTTACTGTCTTACCAGATATTGATTTGTTATTATTTTTATTGAATGGTTCAGACAGTTTATAATAATAATATTGAGCAATAATCACTCTTTTTATCTTCATGCACTGTACATTGCAAGTTTCTTCATGAAGACTGTTACACTTTTCATGCTTTACAGAACGAGTCTATGAAGACATTTGTGATTAGAGCCCTAACTGACACTGTCCTGGAAGGAGATGAACATTTCACTGTCCGGCTTTTTCCTGCTGAGAGTGGTGCTGTCATCGACCCCTTAAATGGTTAGCATTTATTTAAAAAAATGAAATAGCCAGTGCATTCATTGTTTGAGGAAATGTCCAATTATAATCCGCTCTTATCTGTGCTACCTTCTCTGGTCTGTTATGTGCTGTGCAGACATGGTCACCATCACTGTTAGGGCAGACAAGGCTGCCCTTGGGATTATTGGAATAGCAGAGTCCTCCAGGAACATCCTCATTGGAGAACCTCAGGGAGATTACAATGGCAGTGCTGTGGTCAGGTGAGATACTCTAAACATCATACTGTATGAGTACCCTGAGACAACAAATAAGCGCTTTAATTTCCCTGCTTCCATTTACTATTTCAAATATTTATCTGTTTTTGTGCGTATTCCCCAGCCTTGTGCGAGGGCCAGGTGTGTTTGGAGAGGTCAAGGTGTATTGGAATATCACTCCAGCTGCGGTTTCAGAGTTCGAAGCGATCTCTGGCACTGTGACTATGAGAGACAGACAGTCTGTTGCCACCATTATTCTTAAGGTACTATTTAATGTAGATTTTAGAGTCCATCAAAATGAAATGAAATGAGCATATTGCCTGTATCTGTGCACTGCAGAATGCTCATACACAGACCAAACTGCATCACAACGATGGCTTTCGGTGTGCTTTCTATAAAATTCTCCATGTTATATCTGTTATGATTTCAGGTCCTGGATGATGAACTTCCTGAAGAGCGCCGTGAGTACCAGCTTACACTGACCTCTGCTACGTCAGGACTGGAAATAAGCCCCCAAGCCAGACATGCCAGAGTTATTATGGCAGCCAGCGACAACCCCTATGGCCTTTACTCCTTCACCCAGCACCAGTTCAGGGCAACAGAGGAGGAGGGAATGGTGAGATCATGAAAATGAGACTGATACATATATAAATCTGCTATATCATGTAGGCATATTAACATATTAGTGGTTTTTGTCATCTCTTTTCCTTTGCTCAGGTGAATGTGACAGTTAATCGCTCCTTAGGCAGTTTGGGCGCTGTATGGGTGACCTATCAGACCTCAGGTGACACAGCGGTCAGTGGGGTGGACTTTGCTCCTGCCTCAGGACGACTACTCTTTACCCCAGGCCAAACCTCACAACAAGTCACACTGCATATTCAGGATGACAGTCTTCCAGAGGGGCCTGAGATGTTCTTCCTCAACATCACTGAAGTGGAGTTAGTCAATGTCAGGTGGAGTAGAATACTAACTTTGTTGGGTGGGGGATAGCTTTGTTGTAATTCATTATATAGTCACCGCAAAGCTTTAATCTAGTGAAAATACCATGTTGATGTGACTGGTTGAGGTTTCTTATCAGTGACATTTCATTTTGTGTCTCCCTCTGGTGGTCAGTGCTGTGGACTACGCAGGGACAGAGTCAGGTCTGCAGATGGACCAGCCTCCATCTATAGGCAACATCTCTTCTCTTGTTGTGGTCATACTAAAGAATGACAATGTTGAGGGTATCCTGGAGTTCAGACAGGACTATGTCAGCACTACAGGTAAGAGTCAAAACAAACACAAATAGAACTCAACTGTCATAAAAAAGATATGATATACACCATTTGATACAGAGATGATATTAAAATATTATTTATTATTTATAATAGTACATTTTAAAATAGTAAATTTTCTTCGGGCTTTCTGTCTTTCAGTGGAGGAGGACGTGGGCACTGTGTTAATCCCGGTGGTGAGAAGAGTGGGCTCATATGGACCAGTCTCTGCTCAGTTCATATCTAGAGGCTTGAGTGCCACCCTTGACCTCGACTACATCCTATATAACGGCTCGGTGATGTTTGTCCATGGACAGAATACCAGCTACATTAATCTAACTATTATAGATGACCTTGACAGGTGAGAGAAGAAATTGAACATAACCAAAAGAAATGTCTTACTTAGCACACACATATTTTCTGTGCTTGCTACATCAATGCATCTTTACTTGAAAAGACATTAAGCACTGAGTTAAACTTTATAGAAAATAATGTCACGAATCTGAAACTCAGCAGGTAACACTGTTCAATAGCTCACAGCTAAAAAAAAAAAAAAAACTTTTCAAGGCCATGATCAGTGAAGATGTTATTTAATTCCAACTTCACGCTGAAATTGTCTCCCCCAGTGAATACGCTGAGATATTTGAGGTCTTGCTGATTGGAGCAACAGGGGGAGCAGTTCTAGGCTCTCAGCGCGTTACCAGGGTTACCATCGCCAAGAGTGACTCTCGAAGTGGGGTGGTCCGCTTCCTCAATGAGAGCCTAATCACCGTGGTCAACCCTAACTCCACTCTCAAACTCAGTCTTGTGTTGGCGAGAGCAGGAGGCCTCGTGGGCAATGCAACGGTATGAGGAACAATATCATTTGCACTCAAGTCCTGCTTTTTTTTTTTTGTTTTTCTTTTGTTTTTCCTCATGGATGTCAACTAAATCAAAATGGTTTAAACTTTTGACAGGTTGCTTGGGTCATCCGTGGCCCTAACAGCAGAGAGATCCTTTCTCCAGTCAATACAGACATCAGAGAGCCTGTGAATGGGTCTTTCCTCTTCATTGACGGAGCGGAGGGTACACAAACCATAGAGCTGCGGATTCTCCCCCATGGAGAGGTGGAGGTGGAGGAGACATTTATTATAGAGCTCAGCATTATATCTGGAGAGGTGGATGTTGACCCTCAGGCTGGTTCCATAACACTGAAGGTAGTTCATTGTATCATGAGATCAAGGTTAATTTCCCCATTTTTTAATCAGTTAAGATTGTTGAACAAGGATTATTGCAATTTCCAAAGCACTTTTTTCTGAAGGAAATCTAACGGGATGCACGCCTCAGCACCCTCCTCACCGTACTCTCCTAATGTGTTTTTGTCTCCCAGATAGAGAAGTTTGGTGACCCCAATGGTATAGTCCAGTTTACTGCGGATGCTCTTCGAGACCGTGTCTACAATGAATCCACAGAAGCAGAAGGCCCACTCAACATTTCGTTGTTGATTACACGGAGAGAGGGTGTCATGGGGAATATCACAGTAAGTTTACATTAATATGCATTTATTATTTATCAATCATGTCCAGCATCAGTCCTTAAACTAGCTGAATATAATTCTTTGTTGCCACTGTTTAAGTGTAAACACATCCGTATTTTCACCTCAGGTGCACTGGCAGATACAGAGTGACTCAGACATAGCAGGTGACTTCCTAGCTGTGGCTGGTTCAGTGATTATTCTGGAAGGCCAGAGGGAGGCGGAAATCGTCCTCAGCCTGATGCCTGATGCAGTTCCAGAGCTGGAGGAGCTCTACGCTGTCCGACTCACAGCTGTGGAGGGCGGAGCTACTCTGGATGCCAACCCAAACCTAATCACAACCCACATCAGGTGTGTCCCATTGAAGTCAATAACATACAATGTATTAACTTCCTGGTAAAAAAATCAAAGATCGAATTAACATGAAATTAATATTGTTCTCTCACCTTTAGGGTGCGTGCTAATGATGAGCCCCATGGTGTGTTTTTCCTGAATCCTGAGCAGCAATCTATAGTGGTAGTGGGGTCAGGGTCGGAGGTAACCAGGGCTCTGGTTATGAATGTGACACGACTTGCTGGGTTGTTTGGCAACGCTAGTGTGGGCTATAGGATCAGTGGAGGGATAGATGAAGTGATGGACATCGAGGAGATACTGGGAGGACAAGCTCAAGGGAGGCTGTTCTTGGGAGAGGGACAGACCTTCAGTACTATCACTGTGCCCATCAGCAGCCAGGTAAGGCAGAGAATGCTTATTGACACTGGTACAGAGACACTCAGTAAATCAATACTTCTGTGAATGATTACAGAAGAGCCTTCTTAAGATTCCATTGTTTATATTGTTTTCAAACACTCATTTGTTTTCACTTTGTTTTCCTGCTTTTCTTTCTGTAGGTGTTTTTGTCAGTGGGTGAAAGCTTCAGAGCAGAGCTCACTGATGTTAGACTTGTCAGTCCCATCCTTGGCCCTTTGCCTCACCTCCTTCATGACGTCAGTGTTGCTACGGTCACTGTGCCTGAGGAAGCTGCCAGCTCAGAGGTGAGTTGTGGTTGTGTGGTTTTTCTTTTTTTTTCTTTTTGGTAATATGGTTTATCTGTGAGCATATGAACATACTGCATCATATTCCCCTAATATCTCTCTCCACAGACTTAGATATAATTTAAAACATAAAACTGAGTTAGTGCTGAATCCTTGACTGCTCTGTGAACACTGCAGCTGTTTCTTGTCAAGCCTTTTGAATGGTTCATGTAACACACACGTGTAGGTGGCCGCTGCTAACAATGACGTTTACATGACTGACCTTGTGTAAGCGCTACGAAAAGACACTTGATAACAATTAACTTTTTCTCAGTGAGTTACAGAATATTCTATTATAGTATGCAGTATATGTTGGCAACAGAGTAACACCCATGACCTGTCTTCTCTCATTTATGTTGTGCAGGTTGGCTTTGCCTCCCTGGCACTGCAGGTTTCAAGTGTTGAAACAGGGGCATGTGAAGCAAAAATCACACGAACAGGGCTGTTTGGGGACATCAGAGTGCAGTGGAAAGCCGGGTATCCGTCAGGACAAGCTTTGCCTGGCTTCAGAACTGGAGCTATCACCCCAAGCTCAGGTAATACAGTCAGAGAGTCAGTGAATCAGACTCACTTGCGCTACTTTCTTACTTCTTGTTGTTTTTATTTGAACATTTAATAATTGAGTACATGATATTACCATATTTGATATGCTTCCCTTTCTGTTTGATCAATAATTAATACAACTTATTATTCTTTTAATGGCACCGCACCAATGTGAACTTTCATCTCTCTCTCATGATAAATTGATTACTGACTCTTTCTGTATTACCAACCCATGCAATATGGCCAAACAGACTAACAACAGCCTGCTCTTCTGACTGTTGCTCCTTCCTTATATTTAGGCTCACTGACCCTGGCCCATGGAGAGAGGACTAAAGCCATATCTCTTACAGCTATTGCTGATGCATTGGAGCCAGCTTCCTATGCTGTACACCTCACTGCTGCCAGCTCCAGCACTGCTGCAACCGGTGCTGTCAAGCTCAGGTAAATGTTTCACTGTGGTCGAATTTGTGGTAGAATCAACACATGGAAATTTGGACTGCTATTCCTTTTGGTAATATCTTTGATTAATGATATCATCAACCATTCCAGTTTTTCTGTTACCTTTTAAGTAGTTATGTTCAATATTTGCATATTTGTCCACATCAAGTGTAGCCTCATTCTGTCGTCTGTTTCCCTGCACAGGTCAGGCTTTGCCGTAGCAGAAGTGGAGCCACTGGGGGTCTACCAGTTTGCCCCCGATTCCCGCCAGATAGTTATCGCAGAGGACATCCAGACTATAACACTTTATGTTCAGAGACTCTACGGTTCTCGTAGCAATACCACCCATGTGTCCTATAAAACAATAGCACACAGCGCAGCAGCAGGAGAGGACTTCCTTGCAGTGCCAGATGGCCGTTTGGTCTTTGAATCATCTCGCCAAACCAACACCTCATTCCATCTTTCAATACTTGACGACTCCCTTTCAGAGCCAGATGAGTACTTTCATGTCAACCTAACAGATGTTCAAGTCGATCGTCCAGAATTAGCCTGGGCAGAGGCCTCTCCTCGCCTCAACCCTCAGCACAGCGTGGCCACTGTCACCATCCTAGCTAGTGACGTGACTGGTGGAGTTTTGAGCATTGGACCTGAACTGGTCCAAGTACCGGAGGACAGGGATGATGAGACCCAGCAGGAGCGGAGGGTGGTTCTGAGGGTGCGCAGGTCTGACAGTGTGGCAGGGGATGTGAAGGTTCGGGTTCAAGCATATGGAGGTGTGTGTTTGTTTTGTTGCACGCCTTTACTCCTCCATTGCAGTATGATATATTTCGTTATTTGCTTTGATGTTTATAATAGCACTTTAACTGATGTTGCTGTGTGATTTTAACCAGATGGAAGTACAGCACCTCGTCCCTTCACTCTGGAACCTGTTGGGACCCTTGCAAAGGAGCAACAGGACTTCAGCTTGGAGTCCGCTATAGTGTCCCTGCAGGCTGGTCAGAATGAGACAGAGGTTATCCTCCTCATCCTGGATGACTCAGAGCCCGAGGGACAGGAAGTATTCTTCATCTACCTCACTGATCCAGAGGGAGGAGCACAAATCACAGACCGTCCAGACCGGGGCTTTGGAGCCTTTGCCAAGATCACCATCCTTGGTAAAGTATACGGTTTCACTCACCCTGTGTTCTAGCAAATGAGAATGATACAATATATTTCTTGGTATGTTTTCTGGACTCTGTCTTCCTCCATTTATAGCACCAGATTAATACTAAATGTATCTTTTCATCTAATCAAATACACAGACATGTGTTTGTTGTCTCAATGACTGATTCAGCATTCTTCACTAATGCCATTTGATTTGCATTAGGTCACGACTACATCAATTTCCATCTGATATTTTAGGCCTCATGGCAATACCTCTCATAATCACTGCAGTGGGCCAATGTTTTGATTATTCTACATATATGACTGATTACAAAATAAATTATTATGTGATTGTGATGATATAGGGAGATTCATTTGTATTGTCCATTTCTTGTTTTCCTCTCTTTCTGTTTTGGTATCTTCATTATTTATCCTTCCCTCTGTCCATACCAGGGAGTGACTTCCACAATGGTATTATAGGATTTAGTTTTAATTCTTTGATGGGCCAAGCACTGGATGAGGATTCAGAGAACAGAACTGCTGTCCTCTACCTGCAGAGACAAGAAAACAGGTGATAAAACAACACCTTTTTTTTAGGTTAATGAAAAATTGTATCGTGGGAAAGGCTCAGTATTTGCCTGCCACCTAGATGTTTTATTGTTTGTAACTATTTACTATGCTCTTTCTCCCTCTTTTCAGAGCCTTTGAGGATTTGCAGGTTTTCTGGAGAGCTACCTTTAGCAAGGCAATTCAAACTCTTGTCAGCAATGGAGTAAACCTAACCAGACAGCTGGTGCAGACTTCAGGAACTACACTGTGTAGGAGAGGAGCAATAATATGTGATCTCACTCTGGAGGTCCAGGATGATGAGGTAAGAGAGAGGCAGGAGCCTCTGGTGAAAGCAGAGCAATGATATGTTGGTATCCTGCTGACCTTGAAACGCATCCAGTCCTACAGTATGAGATCGAAGAAGAAAATAATGGATTTCTTTATGTGTGTAATCATAAAAAAAATCCTCTGGTGCACAAAATAAAACAACTGCTCGTCTGTGTTGCCATAGGAACCAGAGTATCAGACGTGGTTCTTGGTGGAGATTTATCAGGTTGGTGCTGGAGCTACCATTAATGAGACCACACGTTTTGCCAACATCACCTTGGCAGAAAGCGACAACCCAGAAGGCGTGGTGTACTTTGCTGTGGGACATAGACTGCCCATCGCCACCCCGATGACCACAAGGCTCAGTCTTCAGATCTACAGACAAGCAAGCACAGCCTCAGCCATGTCTGTACAATATCGCACACTGGTAAGTAACAAAGACATATGTAGTAATAAGTGGCACACACAGGCATTCATATCAATACAATTCAAGTACTTACAATGAAATATGCACTGAAGCGCATATGGTGCACATATCTTGAAATAGTTATTGTAATTGCTTGAACTGGTGTTTACCCACTATTTCATTTATTTTTATGAAACACAGGTGGAACCAATTTTTTTTCCACATTTTGTTTTGTCAAATTTAGCTTTATAGGTGTGAATCTCAAATAGGAAATCTCATTTCAGTCTAGGCTAATTAAATTCAAACCATTTATTAACTAAAATAACATTTTTCCCCAATCACTGAAAGCATGTTTATCTGTCTGTCTGACCTGATTAACCTGATTTACAACTCATGATTTCCTGAGTGTCAGCCGGCACAAATACAACGGTGCACTGACCTAATCTGGCTCTTTCACAACACTGTAATTATATGGATTTACTGTCAGATAGGTAAAAAACTTGATTGCTTCTTTAGGTCATGCATAAGAGATGCACAAGCTTGGAATGTACTGTGCAATGGTCATAATTCTTTCTTTAATTTTTTCCTTATTAAGTAGTCTTTAAAAATTAGAAGTTCTTCTGCAGGAGCATGATGATTCTGACCATTTATGTTTACTTTTTCTCAATTGGTATACTTCCTGAGAGCAATTTAGAGTAAAATTGCATCATAGATGAGGTATATTGCAATGCAATAATGCTAGATGAATACATAAATACATATTTTAAAATGGAGGATAAAAAGTATATAAAAAGTAGATATTTTACATTTCATGTAAATCAGTCCATCCTCCACTTGTACTGTCTGTATATACATTTTAATAAAAGTCATGGTTTATTGATGCTGAAGTTCAAAAAGACCAAGGTTTCCTCCTCTCCTCGCCTTTTTAAATCTCCTTGCTACCCTTATTTTCTTTTACGGATCATGATTAGAGATCTCTTGAGTACACCCAGCTCAGGGGCTTTATATCCACTGCCTCTCAGACTTTTTGATATTGGAGATCAAAGTGAGGGAAGGTCTAGTGCACACAACAAAAATCAAAAACCTCCCAGGGCCAGGTCATCTGCTTTCATCTCTCAGAGCTAAAGCATGTAGAGTGACTGCATAATAAAAAGTGTGTACTGCCATTATTATTATTATTATTATTATTATTATTAAAAGCCCTCTCCTCTTTGTCCCATTTCTCCTATTTGTTTTACGTCATGCTTCAACCCAACTGTCACAACATGGTCAACTTCACTCATTTACATGGACACTGTACATCAAATGGGAGATGTAACTTCAATAGATCTGAAGTATAATTGTTTTTATTGACTGTTGTCAGGTTTTAAGCATATAGTAATACGTTATGTCACTTTTTTTCATTTGTGTGTTTCATTTGTAATGCTGGTTACAATATTTCCGTTCTTATTTTTATGACTCCTCATCTTGCCTATTTAATTAATTCAATTTAAGTCATTTTCACCACAAAACATATCCGTATTTTGTCTCTAGGAGCTTCTTCGGGAAGAGGCGGTGGGTCCGTCAATAATCCGGCCTGCTAAAGCAGGGATGGACTTTCCTAAACAGGAGGGTCGTATAACCTTCGATGTTGGGCGCCATAACACGTCACTGGAGATTTACCTAACACCTGACCTGGCCTCTTTCTTGCCCACACCAAAGCGCTTCCAGGTGGAGCTTTATAATGCTACAGGGGGCGCCAGAGTGCACCCTCAGTTTGGGCTGGCTAATGTGACTCTGGTGTCAAATGCAGCAAGTGAAGCTGTGTGGGTCTTACTTGAACAATTGCATCAGCCCCTTGACCCAACTATATTGAATCAGGTGCTGCAAGGACTGATCAACAAGGTCACTACACCTCTCAACCGTGAGCAGATGACCGCCGTGCTCGAAGCTCTGGGGAAGGTAAGAGGGTTAGAGAGAAGATTAAAGACAAAAAAAAAAATTTAATGTAAAAAATAGCAGATAAAACAGTGTGATATGGTACCAATGTCATGATATGAAACAAGATCTAAGATTAATGAATACGTCTTATTTAGTTGAGTTTTAATTTTTCCAATTGTTTTACTGATGATTTTCTTCTGAAAACACAAGTAATTTTCTCCAAATTTTCGCTCTCATATATGGTTAAAAAAGCAGATTACTGATTCAGATTTGATTTTTCAAAATTATGACATAATGAGTCAGTGATGAATGAAACACTTGCTTCTGTGTGACTTTCTTTTTTCACCACTCAAAGCTTGTGAGTCACTGAAGTAGTTGGTGTCAGACAGAGCTCTGTTGAAGGGCATACATCACCTGCACCGCACTACTCTTGACAGATCTGAGGATTAGTTTGACATTTGAAAAGGTCTCAGTTGTCACTCTACATGAGCACTGCCATCACTACGCTGCTCCGATGTTTAGGTCTACATATTACGCTTGCTCAGCCTCCAGACAAGTGGAAACACCATTGTGATTTAATGTTTGTGGAAGACAGAGGACAGAGAAATGAGTATGAGAATATGTGGAAGTATAGAGAGAGAGAGAGAGAGGATGATGTAGGGGAGGAGACGCTGCAGAAAAAAAAAAACGACATAAAAGCTGTATAACACTGAGGCCTAAAGAAAGTGACAGAGCCAAGAAAATACAAATACAGATCAGATGTACTGTACATGAGTGACAGACACATGCACACAATACCAGAGGTTCTTGATGCTTCTGTCACTCTCTCTCACCCCGTCTTTGTCCTGAGCCAGGTGCTTGCAGAGGCAGAGAGGGCTCCTTTACAGGAAAGCAGCCGCAATTTGACCTATGACCTACTGTGCGCTTTGGCCAATCCCAGTAGAGGCGACACCCGAGGCCTTAGCCACCTTGCGGAGGTGGCTGAGCGATTTGCTTTCTCCCTCCTCACGCGCAGCCAATGCGAGATGTGAGTGTCAATATCCCTCTGTGAAGTTGTAATCTGTTAATGTTGAACATTTTGTGCTCTTTCGTGGATAAACACTACCTTACAATGTATGTTCACTTCAAAACAATAATGAATTTCCTTTTGAATATTACTAACAAGGTTTTCATGCTCAGTATTCAATGTTTTTCTTTGTGTGATTTCTCCAGAAGGGGTACCATCCTGGAAACATGTCCACATATGACCATCTCTGCCTTCCAGTGGTACCCGACGCAAATCAATGGACACAAATTCAGGGGCCGTAATGCAGATTTCTTCCAGCTCCCAGATAGACTGTTGGCAGTACCTGCAGCCTTGACTCCTGACTGTGGCAACCTCAGCCAGATTCAGCTAACCGAGTTTAGAACTGAGCACTGGTTTCTCAGCAATAATACAATGACTGCTGTCAATGGGAAGGTAGGGAAGCTCATATAGTTTTGCTTCATTTACTCTAAAGAGCAAAGGAGGTTAATTGAATAACTTTTTTTCAGTGATGGGAAAATATTTCATTAAAAACCTGCAGGTGGCAGTATTGCTCCAACAGACACACACCATTAATTTTTTAGTTCACTCCACAGCTGAACTCTCTTCTTCTGTTGTGTGTATAAGGTATTCTCAGCCAGCCTCCAGGACAGAGGGTCACGACCCCTAGAAGATGGGAATGAGGTGGTGTATCGTATCCACAGCCCAGGGCAGCAAGTTAAACCAGGCAGGTCTCTGTGCCTTCTCTGGAACCAAACCACTGCAAGGTAATGCACTGCAGACACACCTATTCAGGGCCATGCTCAGTCCCTCTAGATATAAGCCAAACAAAGCTTGTTGACACTTCAAATATATATATAAACCCTCAAAACATTTCTGTTCTTGATGATGCAACCTCCATTGCTGATAAAGGTTGTCTCTGTTATTTGTAATTATTTGTCTCTGTCACTGGACATCTGTATTTGTCACTATTTGTTCTAAAGCTGTAACCCCCTGCTCACCTCTGCCTGTCCTCCTCGCACTTATTATGTGAGTGAGACCAGTTGGCTGAGGAAAGGGCAGAAGTCCAAGTTCAGCCTCTCAATAAGGCCTCTCTGTATCCATGGGGGAAGTCACATCTTTCTGTTTAATATCCGCACATTCAGTCTGCTACAGTCCTCCCACTCGGAGGCGGTTTGTAGGACATTCTTGGGGCATGGAATGGGACTTGGCTGGAACACACTGTTACATGTTAAGAATTGGCAGGTTTGGTTTGGCCCGAACAGCTACGATAAATCCCAGAAAACAAAAATGAGGGAACTGATATGGAGAGAGAACAAAAGGTGAAGAGAGAAGCAAAGTCACTGAAAAGGAAAGGTCAATATTGCAGTATGACTTTATTGATGTGAATGGAAGGCTAAAATGATGGTGAAGGATGGTTTTTTGCTTTTCAAAAACTGCTCAATCAATACGCATTTGTTAGCGGTGCTACAAACTGTAGCACAAAATATGATTTTAATGTTCTTGTTTGTCACACAACATCTTTGAGGGGTAAACATGACCACAGATAACAATAATGTAATTAAAAGATTTTGCTGAGCAGAAGGCTTATTGCCTTGCCTCATTATTGGCCTTGTCTGTGTTATATTCTGTTGTACTGATAGTGTCATAACCTTCTGTCCTTTTTCCCTCTTCTCTTTCTGCTTCATCCTCTCCTCTCCTCGCCCCTCTAGCTGGTCATCAGATGGTCAGTACTGCAGGGTTGTGAAAGAGAGTGGGAACTATGTGGAATGTGCCTGCTCCCACTTGTCTATCTACACAGCCTACGCAGAGTTTGCCACTCTTGCATCCTACAACGAGGCCTTCTATGCCTCAGGATTTATCTGCATCTCAGGTACAAAACACACCACTCTCACCTCTTCTCTTCTACACTCGTCTTCCTGTGTTTTTTCTGTCTGCCCACTGCCTGCCTGCCTGCCTTTCCCTGTGGTGCAATCCATCCTAAGATCTTATGTTCTCCTCCTACATTGTTATTAATAGCCACTGTTGATTCATTTAAATCTTTTTTTAATTGACCATTAATATTGGTTTCAAATTTTCCACTCCCCCCTCTGCAGGCTTTGGGTTGGCCATTATATCCCATGTGCTGTGCTCTCGCTTCCCCATGTTTGCTGCCAAACTGCTCACTCACATGATGGTGAGCTGCCTTGGAACCCAGGTAATGCATTTCTGCTAAGATCCTTTTGTGAAGTACTTCAGTACTTTACCATACAAGCCACGGTGAGCACTAAGACCCACAAATCAATGCTTATGAACGCTGAGACCTTCACTCCCTACACGATCTGCATTAGTTTCTGTGGCATTTTCATTCTCTATATGGCCTCAAATGCAGATGGATTGGGAACCTTTGGAAATTATTATAGCCATTCATCTTTTGTGCTCTATGGATCAGTTGCTCACACACATTAACACAGGTTTAATGTGTGTAGTGCAACACACACTTTCACTTTCATGTCATAGAAATACTGACAGAAGCAGAAGAAAACACACATACATGTACATCTTTATATTTAAATATTTATATATATATATATATATATATATATATGCTGGCCCAGCCCATCTTACTGGCCAGTAGACAAGTCACTGGTATTTTCTTGGAAATGTGCAGAGACGTGAACACACATCACTGAATGTCATTGGTTGCGTAGTTTGCGGGCCGGCGCGTCCTGACAACGCAACCATGCCCCCCGCACCCTCACCCATTAAAAACGCAAGCTGTCACATAAGCAATGAGCGAGATAGATACGTGGCTGCACGTTAGTCTCTCAGCTTGTTCCCACCGTGTGTGTGTGTGTGTATGTGTGCACGTGTGTGCGTGAGTGAGTGCGGGACTGGTAATTTTCCACTGGTCCCCCCTCTCTTTGGTTGACAAACACGAGCCCCTACTAAAGCAGACTGACGTTGCGGGCAAAACACCTCGGACTCAACCTGTTTATGGCCCAGGCAGAGCCCCTGAACCTTAAAGGGTTTTGGATGGAAAATTCCGTCCTGTTCTGTTTCCTTGTTGATACTGTACTGCATGTTAAGGCCTTCTTCCTTGGATGTGCACGTGTCTGAGATTGTGCTGTAGTTTATAAAATACATGCGCGTGTGTCTTTGGCCTTCTAGTCAAGGCCAGTTGATGAAGGCCTGGTTGAATTCCACACTGACAAACTGAAGGCCTAACCGACTGTGCACTCTGGTATTAATATGTACCCTCTAAGTGGTCATCTGTTGGGAACATTTTGGAGGTAATGATGGGCTCAAGATGCAGGATGTGCTAAATTAAAACAGGCTGTTTGACGTCATTGTCTTCACTTAACTATGCACCTTATCTTATCCGAGATGGCTGGCTAGAAACAGAAAAAAAACATAACTTCCTTTTTTGTATAAACCTCTTGCAGCAGATTGGTTTCTGGAGTCTATTTGTCCACAGTCTCTTCTTTCTAAAAGCTTTGTTTGTGTCCAAAACCTGCTTAAATTTTGGGGGCCTTATTTTCATAATCCTGGTAGATGATGTCAATGCAGCAATCAACTCAACAATTCAGTGACTTTCCCTTTAAAACATGTATGCATACGGTGAGAGGTGCAGTCGACTTGAGGCTGAAACGTGACAAATTACCACAGCAAGGTCCATTAAGTAGCTGTTCTGTCAGATATTTTACCATTCAGTGCCATTGTTTGGTCCCTCAGGAAATCACCTGCTTTCCGTGTAGAATTCTTTTTTTTTTCCCCCAAATTGTTAGTTAAACACATTAATAAATTTAATTAATGGTGGCACACCAAACATACAACAAATGTCTGTCTGCCTCTATTAAATTGAAGGAAAGCTGAGACACTTAGATCAAATGGATTTAGATGCTTTTGGTTAAGGTATACGTGATTTTTATGCACTTGGAGATCTAATATATCTGCATTTCAGACTGAGTCTTACAGACATTCATTTGCCTTGCAAGCTCATTCTCCCTAACCACAAAACCAACAGTTGTGTGTTGAAAGACGTTCGGAGTCGGTAATGATCCATCTTAATCTACATCTATGTAAAACTGAGGCTGTAACTGCAAACCTAAATAGCAAACAATCAATGGTTACGAAAAGGATTAGCGTTAACTCTCTGTATCGAAAAGGTAAAGGATCCTGCGTCTTTGATGGAAGAGATGTGATTAGTGACAGAAATGTCTCCTGAACTTGTGGGTCTCAGCCTTGCTCGTGCCTCGCCATGGATCTGAACTGTCAGGCCCAGCTCCAACCACTTCTGACAGAGAGGGCTCTCCATCTGTGGTGGCTGAGCTGTAATTAGTCATTGACGCTGCCCTTAGTGGGGAGAAAATTAAAGCTGCCAGTTTGATTTATTTCTCTCTGCAACAGCTACAGTCTGCTAGAAAGAACTAGTATAATATCCCACACCTCTGCGAGAGTCTGAGAGTTGAGAGCATGTGAAAGAGAGGGAGAAGGTGGATGCTGATGGTTCAATTGATGAAGGTTTTTAATTGTCTTACTATCTCAGTATGTCTGGCTGTCATCCTTGTGAGCTGTCTAGTTTCCACAGATGCCACAGACAACAAAAACCGAACCGTCAAAAAAGAAGAAGTGAGCCGGCAGGATAGACCATTTGGTAGACTTAGACCATTCAGTCTGTCTATGACCTTGTTCTGTATGAAGCTCTAACTCTTATGACATCCTCTGATTTGTTTCTCTTTTCTAAGAATTAATTACAAGCTACAGTAACAATAGCTCTATTGTCACAAAGGGCACACAATTCACCTTCAGTGTCCACAAGCAACTGATTTAGGCAGTATAATTAAAAAATGAAAATCCATTCCATGTGCACTGACTGCTGTGTCAGTTGGTGGGGCCGCCAAACACACAACAAGCGAACAGTTCCATCACAACCTTTTCCCAAACTAATGATGTCAATGTGATTTGTCACTTTCTACAGCTCAGGAGAAAGCAGAAAATGTACAACAGCTAATGTAGCATATTACCAGACCTGTGTGTCCAAATGTCTATTTGTTTTTTTAATCTTAATCTGAGTCTTGTTGAAGTGTCAGACACATTGGAACTGATCAGTGTTGATATCAAGTCACCCACAGGGCGACAAGAGATTGGTCATTAACAGTGATAGAGTCATCAGACCTACTGAGAGAAAACGATGATTTGTCACATCCACTGCCTCTTCTCACACTGAATGATTGTTGTTGTGTGTGTGTGTGTGTGTGTGGTTGTTTTAATGCATCATGTCAATTCCCCACAAAGATAATTGTACAAACCTGTGTGTGTGTGTGTGTGTGTGTGTGTGTGTGTGTATATGTGTGTGTGTGTGTGTGTGTGTGTGTGTGTGTGTGTGTGTGTGTGTGTGTGTGTGTGTCTGTGTGAGTGTGTGTGTGTGTGTGTGTTTTTGTCACATCAGAGGTTGTGCGGTGACAGTCTCTGGCTCTGACCAGCAGTTTTTCCTCGTCTCAGCAAGACAACTGAAGATTGTCTGTGTAGAGTGGAAATTTACCCAGTGCATATGTGCTGTGTAAGTGGACCTCACCTGGTTGTCCATGTTGTATGTTAGCATGCATTGGATTTAGTGTGTGTTGTTTTGTCAGGTCTCATCACACAAGCTGAAAATGAAGCCCACTTATTTTGGACAAATAATAAAATTCAAAGAATAACGAGTAAACTAACATGAAGGCAGGGAGTATGTAAGTCCATATGTGCAAATGTTCATGCAAATTTTGGTGAGTTATCCATTATTGTCATCCACATTGCACAAATATTTTTTTATGTACTATTTCTAAGAACATCTTTGTTCACTGATTGGGTCCCTACCAGTTAATATTTTTTTTACCTCCATGTGACATTTGTCTCATATTTGTGAAACAATGTCAGTCCATCAAAATTGAACATATTAAGGTTTCTCAAATGTATCATGCTTTATTCCTCTTTTTTTCCAGTTACATTGCGGTCATCGGAACAAAAACACAGAATCTGTTCTCTACTTTTGATTTGGACCACAGTGTGCACCCATGTGTTAGTATTCATGTGGTTTTGCTGTATCTCTGGCAGACATATCACTGCCGTCATAAATTGCCGTCCATAAATTTTACCGAACACCAATCCATGACAGTAAAAACAGCAAGGTCACAAAATTAATAGATTAATATTTTTACAATACAGGCCTCCTTTCAAACACAACTAGATGGCTGATGGTTTCATTCTTCTCTTTATTTGAACCTCCTCTCTTTCCTTTTCTTATCTTTCAGCTCCTCAGGTACATGAATCTAAGTCGTCCGATTTAGATTCATTACTTTCCCACTAATTTCAGAAAAAATAGAGGGTGTTTGGCTTAAGCCATGGCCAAAGAGAATCCCAAAAGAGGATGACATAATGTTTCTGAGCAGATCGTGACATGGGGAAAGGAAGTGTCAAAGAAGTCATAGTTCACTGTAGCACTGTATGCCAGTACCTGTTGTGTCACCAAACAAGTTTACAACTTTCTACTGAAAGTCACTAAAGATAATACTTAAATATAACACAGCCCAGTGGTGTTTGGTACATGTGGTTGACAGAAATCACATTTCTTACAAAATGCTTCAGCTGATGTTTGTGTGTGTGTGTGCTTGAGCACATGTATCCATGTGCCAATGTGGGAAAGGAAAATCTAATCTCCATCTCTATTGCAAACAAAACACAGTTTAATTTCTCAACCACTGTGATTAAACAGCCCTCTACATCGCAGACAGCCGTTCCCACACAAGTGCTTACGCCAGTGGTCCCAGTTCTCTATTCCAGTATCTGGGAGGTGTTTAGGTGACTATTAGTTCTGATTATTAAGGATTTCCTGTTAGCTCCGGGACCAGTCCCAGCATTCAGAAGTCTGCTCTTCAAACCACAAACACACACACCATAAACCCATGTCACGTCCTGGAGCGGAGGGGGGAGGCATGCATGCAGTTTCTCAGCTCTCCAGGAAAGGGAGTGTATGAATTGCGTAATCCAAACCCTTACTGTGTCCTTTTCTGTAAAATGTTAGATCAACACAAGTGTTTATAAATGAGGTGAGTAACTCAGCTTTTCCCGAGGAAGTTTACCAGTTCCCATCATGACCAATCAGTCATTACATAAATAAACAGACAGTCTGACGTCTGAGAATATATCCTATTGTTTTCTAGGCTTATCCTCACAAAAGTCTGGAAAAAAATGAGAATGTGAAAGAAGGGAAAGAATGAGGGGAAAGCGTTTACTTTCTCATTCTCCCATCTACCGTCAGCCAATACATACATATATTTTTCTCAGGTATTTCAAGTGAAAGGTCCCCAATGCTTTAGCAAAACATGTTCTTTACTCTCAAGTCATTTTTGCTTGCAGTTAAACAGCAAGACACAGCATGTCCTTGATAAGATGTTATTGCAATTCTAAGCGCTTTACTTTCCGTCAGCACAAGCTAATGGCAGGCAAGTGATGGAAGGGTAAAGTATCAGCAGCCAGGCCCTGTGTTACTGCGTGTGTGTGTGTGTGTGTGTGTGTGTGTGTGTGTGTGTGTGTGTGTGTGTGTGTGTGTGTGTTTGGGGGGTGTGTGTGTGTGTGTTTGGGGTGTGTGTGTGTGTGTGTGTGTGTGTGTGTTTGGGGGGTGTGTGTGTGTGTGTGTGTGTGTGTGGTGTGTGTGTGTGTGTGTGTGTGTTTGGGGGGTGTGTGTGTGTGTGTGTGTGTGTTTGGGGTGTGTGTGTGTGTCTGTGTGTTTGGGGGTGTGTGTGTGTGTGTGTTTGGGGGTGTGTGTGTGTGTTGTGTGTGTGTGTGTGGTGTGTGTGTGTGTGTGTGTGTGTGTGTGTGTGTCTCGGTGGGTGGGTGGGGAGGACAGGACAGTGGAGAGGTGAAGACGGCCTCTTGGGAGACTCAGATTACACTCTCCTGGCTGGTCCAACACCTTGTGCCTAGTGTCGTCCTGACTCGTCTCCTCTTCATCTCATCTGTCTCTGTTTGAGTCAGCAGCATCTTAATTCAAAACAACTCACTTTTCATTGTGACCTTGTCTCCTTTGCCTGATATTGAAAAATGAGGCTAAACTATTTAAACTAAGAACTCAATTTTTTTGCTCTTTTATGTCTTCATTTTGCTGTTTAAATTTCTTGTCTCATTCTGACCCTCTGGCTTTTTCCTTCTCCTCTCATCCAACCCTTATTTCACAAAATGATGAGTAATGTCCTTGCTTCTATTATCTGTCCCCTTTATCATTCTGGCTGCTGCTGGTTTTAGCTTGGAGCTGTGATATTATGAGGAAAAGACTGTCTCACTGTGTCTGTCCCTCTCCTTCTCTATCTCTGTGTAAGTGGCTAGGCACATCCTGTGTGACTCATCATTTTGACCAATGACAGTATTTTCACATGTGTTGTTATTCACTAAACTGGTTATAGACTTCCTTTCAGAGACTCACCAACCACTGGGATGTCTGCCAGGACCATTTTCATCAAAATGTAATAACATCATCAACAATGCAGAGACTGGTAGTCCTTTAGAGTACCCTGTGGAGTTTTCTTGTAAACACATTTGTGTTTACATTCAGTGTATCTCACAAGAACACATTTTATCTGTTGTTGGGGCCTATCAAATGTATTGAACACATTTGTTTCCCTATAAACATCTTTGAATATTTTGAAACCTCATTGTTTAGATCGATGAGTTTTTTTCTTAGCAGTCGGCCCAACCATGAGCTGCAGATGTGTAGTGCTTGCAGTAGTTGGTTTGAATACCATTTAGTGTAAATAGGCCTTTTGCTTAACAGCAAGCAATCAGTTTCTTTTGGCAGACATGGTCAGCAATCTGCACTTGCTTCTGAATGTGTTTGAGATTTTGCACTGACCTCAAAAACAATGAGATTTCATGTGCAATGTTTTCTTTGTCTTCATCATGGTCGGCTCTTGTGCAGGCTGGATGAAGCAAAGAGCAGGGAGAGGGATACTACACTGAGTCTTTAACTCAAACCTGTCTGTAGCACACAGCCTACTGTTTGATCACGTTACCCTATGTTGTTCTTATATCAACTTCACACAGTGGTTGTACATGATTAAACCATCAAATCTGCAGCATGGAATTAAAAGCTCAGCTAATGTCATAACCTTTTTAAAATGTATTAACCTTGTGTTTGTCATGTACAGTTTGTCCACAGATCATATGGACTTTCTCTCTTCATTTCCGTAATGTTCTCATGCACTTTCCTGACACACTGTGTATTATCTTCTACCGTATGTACAATTATTCATGAATCAGTCTAGTTATCTACCAGGGTGGTCAGACATTAGTCTTATCTGGATTACATCATGGGATAGCCAGCAGGATCACACACACACACACACACACACACACACACACACACACACACACACACACACACACACACACACACACACACACAGAGTCTACTGCGAATGCAAGTCTGCCTTCTCAGTCCAGTGCAGGTTTCCCAGGGAAATTATTGACCAATAATACGAAGCGGCTTACATTGAGTCTTTAACTCACTTTGTGTAGCTGCATAGATGTGTAGTATTTGTAGTACTCATGAGATGCATTTCCTTCAGTTTTGCATAGGTTGCAAGCAGCCAAGTTTGTGTGTCCATGGCCACTTATCTTCAACAACTGATATGTTAAGTGAAATGTAAGTTGAATTAATGGTAGGGGTTTTCTAACCATCCAGAGCAGACTCTGACCTTATTGGACTCTGGAAGTCATTTTTGCCAAATGTGTGTTGTCCTAACAGCTGGTGACCTCAGATACAATTCCATACACTTTCATTTATTTCCAGAAAAAAAGCACAGTACACAGCAACAGGAGGCCACATCACATTAGCTCCTTCCTTGTCAGGTAGCTGTGAGACATGAAACAGTGAAGAGAAAATCCTGTGATGTGTTGTTTCAGTTATACGCACCTGTAGACAGTATAACAAGTCGCTGTGTAAAGCTCATGACTACAGATTCACACAAACATGGACATTCAGCTGCAATATGTAATAAGTTACTTAATTTGATAAAAGTTAATTTATTTTTCACATGCTCTGTCTTAATTAAGAAAATCTATATCCAACGGACATCACCTATTACTTCCCTTAAGCTGTAACACTTTAACCTCCTACTCATTACCTGCTTCAACAGATAAAACCACTTGAAGGAAGTCAGATCAAGGGTTTGTTTCATTTTGTCAGTTGCTGGCTTCCCTATAATCTGATTTTATTATATATCATATATTACTTATATCATACCTTGAAAATTTAGAGCCAAGGTATAATATATGTTCTGGTATAAAGAAATCTGTTTAAAATGTAACAACAGCCATTGTTGTCTGCTTAGTACTTTCTGAACTCTCCATGCAGAAGCAGGCACCTTTTACCTGATTCTGTGGAGTCATCCAGTTTGTCATGGAAGACTTTATCAAAAGGTCGCTGACATTGTGAATGATAAACAAAGTGGGAGCCCACAGTTGTCAAAGTCCCTGCTCTATTTTTGGAGTTTGACAGCTTGTCTTGGCAGACCTTTGTGTGCAGAGTGGCATGAACCTTGGAGGTTTAGAGAAGTGAAAACACAGTTTACCCTGAAACTGTTGGGGTCGGTGGTGTTGCCACTCTACCTTGTTGTTTGCACTGTTTTTCTAGGTTGGGTTCAACAGGATGTGTCCCAGTTGTTGTAATATATGACACACATATTGGCATTAAAGCTATCTGTACTGAGCGAAATTTGACAATTGATATTTACATTTATATGTAATAATTCATTATTAATTCTCTGTTGAAGCCGTTCTTTTCTTGTGCTTGGCAAACTACAACCACAAGCATGATAGAGAGAGAGAGAGAGGCATTAATAGAGTAAGTTCTGTGATGCTAGGCTTGAAATAGAAAATAAGAGTCGCCCCACTTCCTCAAAGAATCAGGAAATGTTGAAGGGAGGAAGGAAATGGTGAATGGCGTAATCAAATAAAACTGTATCTATAATAAGGTCTTTTGTTCGTGCTTATCTGAGATTTGTAATCAGTCCATCTTGTCAGTTTGTTTTGATCTTAGCTTGAATCTTAAATCTCGGTGTTTTCCTGTGTGTGCAGTGCATTTTTTTAATAAATGGATTTTAATTTGACGACAACAGCAGGTGTGCTGCTGGTTGTGATCGCATTAGCTCACAAACAAAATATATTTTAAGCAACAAAAGCATCAAACACATGACGGACATACATAGACAAACACATACATGTACACATTCCAGCACATTAATGCCCCCACACACACACTCACACACTTCAATGCAAAGACAAATGTTCACAATATTGTCAAAGAGCATTGGCATCACTGGATGGCACAGTTATGAAACACATGCATATGCTTGCATAAATGAATGCACACACATACATAAGCATACACAGATGGCCGGATGGGCACATACCCACTCATGTAACCCACTCCAGCCTGGACACACACACAAACACTTATCCATTAACACAACAACACAACGCCCCAGCCCTCAGCTATTGATCACTTTGAACTGTAGGGGTCACTGCAGCTCCACAGCCAGAGCCAAGTTCAACAGCAGACGTGAATGAAGTACCTGATCAATGACTCCCATGAGCTCTACTGCTTTTTATGACAAGACTGTTTTGGAGTACATTCAAGTGCAGCCTCTACAGCAGTTTAATCTAAGCAGGTACAAAATTGCAGAAAAGCGGTTTACAGATAAATTACAACTATAGGACTGAGCCAGTCTTCTAAGCATTGCTCTAATTTAGTCTAACTTTGGTATGGTAGCTGAAGAGTGCCAGCTGAGACATTATACAGTGCATGGTAGTACAGCTGTGTCTCTGATTAAGTCGAAATTAGACTGTGAGGTACCAATGGGCAGTGTATAGTGGGTGTTTGGGCAGGAACAGCATGAATGGAGCATACAATATTTCACTTCATCAGTCTTCACATATTGATTGGCTTTGCAGCCACTCATTGACAGACACTAAGAGCTGCTGCAGGTCAGCCAGTTTGCACAGAAGGAATCTCTCCCGGATCGATGACCTGCTGGACAGCAGCGGACGAGCTGCTTTAGTGGGTCAGTGTAGGTTTCTGCAGGTTTTCTGATCAACGTGATTAGACGTGCACTCATACGCCTGATGATTAGTTGAAGCATGAAAGTACTACTTATCTGGAAGTGATGCAACACATCACCATAAAGAGACCTGTGTGTGCAAGTAGCCTAATTGTTTGTAGTCTTAACTCTGATGTAACTCACATGGCACCGTTATAATCATATCAGCATAGCTGTGCAGATGTTAGAAAGACATGTTGCATATTGTACAGACCACCTCCCACCTTTCCTCTCTCTCCGCCTCTGATTCAGAATCGATCACACATGAAAGTGGAAAGATGGCCTGCGCTAGAGGGAATTATAATCCTTTAAGTTGTGTGCATCTCACTCAGACTGAAATGTATTGGAAGCTATGAAACAAAGATACTTTCAGAGCAACATCTGTGAATATAGCTGAACAGTGTTCACGTTTTCATGATTTTCTTTCTCTGTGGCATTTCATCTATTGACCCAGAATAGCATGAAGCAACTGTGGTCAAACCACGGCAGTAGACTGTACAATTCTGTTTGTGGATTGGTGCACACCCACATCATGTATGCACTGCACATACTGAAGCACATATGCAGTGTGTGTGTATGTGTGTGAGCTCCAGTATGTGAGTCTTGTGGTAGAGTAAAGTAGACCCATTGAGTGTGTGTGTTTAGGGAGCTGACCTTGCGCAGCTGGTTACAGTGTTTTTATAGCTGTGTGTATGCACATGAATCCATGTGCGTGTGTGTCGTGCCTTGCAGCCCAAAGAGTTTTCTGTCTGGTCTCCAGACTGGTTCACACCAGATGTTGAGGAAGGAAATTCAAGAGGCTTCTTGAAAGTAGCCCCATTGTGATCGAAAGCAGCTGCGGGTTCCCAGCAGCAGACACTCTTTGACTGAAGTGTGAATGGGGGAAAAGAGTGGAGGCCTGCTGGAATGCAGCTAAATGTGCTTCATGTGGGTGGTACTGCTGAGATTGTCTGTATGGAGGAGGCAGCACGACCACTGGCCTCTGTATGAGTGTAGTATGAGCACTGTAGGAGATGCAGCAACAGCAAAAATAACATTTGGAGTAGAATATATCTACATGTACTCTCACTAAATAGGAACTGATTATGATGAGCCATACTACCATTATATTTAGTCTGCAAAAGAATCTATCACCCTGCACAGACAACATGAAATCATTTGAGAAAACACTTATAAATAATCATAATTTAAGATGCTTTAGAAAATATACATCGGTTTGGCCTTTTTTGAGAATATGATATAACAGAAAATACATGTAGTACAGAGCTTTGTACAAAAATCTTGACATGTTCTGACTACACAAAACAAGCCTGGGTGTTCCTTGGTTTCTGTATTCCCTAGACTAGAAACAATGACCTTAATGATACTGTAAACTTGTTGAGAATGTTTGAGCTTGTTTTAGCTGCCTCATACACTTCAAAGTACTGGCAGTCCCCTATTGCTGTGTCACACAGGATCAAATTGACACTCCTGCAGGCTTTCAGCTTGTTGTTTACTCTGGGAATATATCAGTCATTCCCAGAATGTGTGGCAAAGGCTTTTGATATCATGCCTCCCTGTTTCACACAAGCACATACACACACTTTTACTGTATTGCAGTAATATGTGCGCTCACGTAAGCGTCGAGGTTGTTTGGATGTGAAACACACCAAAGGGGGGTGGATGTTTATTTGCAAACAGCTGGCTCAGCAAGTAAGCTCCAGCCTGAGGTTCAACCCAAAACACCTGTGAACTTTACTTTACTAAACACTTGAGATAGCTGCTCATTATCACGCATGCCGAGTATGTTGGTCATGTATCCAATGGGGCTCAACATGTCAAAAATATAGTAACAGAGGCTCTTGTAAAGCTAAAGACTTAGATGCGGCCCTCAAAATGTGACACCAGGCACTTTCAATTTTTTTAATTTTAAGATTGCATGCCATGTGCACTGGGCTCATATGTTTTTGTCTCTTATTCTTATTTTAACAACCTCACACATCTTGTCAGCAAATGTTCCCTTTACTTATCTCGCCTTCCCCAAACACACTGGCCCACTAACCCAGCTATCAGCCATCCCCATGTGACCTGTTTCTTGCAACTGGCTGTCCCGTGTGCTTCAGCACATAAACAACACACACGTATAACGTGAGGGGCTGCAGCACGTGACGAGACTGGTGATGCCTGCACATACTCAATAGTGTAAGGCAAGAAAAAATGGCGTTGAATGGCGCTGAAACTAATACTGTTACCGGTGACGTTACCCAATATAAAGCAGGCATAAGTGTTAATTTATTATATGATTCTATATATTTTAGCTCCCTGCTAGAATAGTCTGAATTTCTCAGCTTTGGATGAGGAGAGGTGTGATTGATAGTGATGAGAGGACTGAAGCGGCTTGATGGGAAGGCATTGCTTCAGTGAGAAAATGATGTCAGGAGTAAGGGTGGAATGATAGTCTTATATTTCTCTTTCCCCCCTTCTTTTGCTTTATCTCTTTCTGAACAAAGGCATAAGAGGAAACACCCAGGGTGCAGGCTGAGGCTGGAACCAGCTAGATCAGACCGGTAGCTGTTAGAGAGAAAGGGGAGGTGAAGGAGAAGGGAGAAGGGAGGAGGAGGAGGAGGAGGAGGAGGAGGAGGGGGCAATGAGATGAAGGGCGGTAGAAGGAAAAGATGGGATGAGGGAGGCTGGAGAAGGGGAGAGGTGGAGGTTAAGTGTTTTGGACACAAGTCTAGATGGATAGTCTGGCAGGCAGACAGCTAATGCCCCATTCCCTCAGTGATGTAATGCATCAGGCAGATACTATTTTTAGCCTCACTGGTACACTAGCTACCTTAGCTTCAGCACACAGGGCTATCGATCAGCAGCAAAGCGAACTGTTTATCATGTTTCCACTGTGCCATTTGTTGTTGCAGCGTTTCTCTGATCTCCTTTGTTGAGCCTCGTAAGTAAATGACAATGTGTTATTTGTTGGAACTTTATTTTGTTTTGTAATGTACCGTAATTTGATTTCTCCTTTGATAATCCATCCTCTTAATATTTCTGTTTTCTTTCTATGTCATCTTGATGAGGCTGTTTGGCATTAAGGGCTAGTTTGCTGTCAGCCTCTGTATCATTTAGCACTGCTGTGCCAAGGTTGGGAAACCAGCATTTTGTTTCTTTCAGACCTGCTTATCATATCAAAGTGAGGTTAAATCTCTTCTCTGGATAAGTAGAATCACTACCAAGGCAGCAAGAAATCCAGAACAAAAACAACAACTCTGAGCAGACAGTCTCCGGGGTGCTTCAGGGCCATAAAACAAAGGGGAGCTCTGTGGTTGGACACTTAGGCAAGCAGATGGACCAATAGTTCAGGCTTAAGGTCTCGGGCCTGGTGACAAGGCCACATTCTCTTGGAGAGGAGCTGCTTTGTTTTCAACTTTTTATATTTATTCTGAAAGGCCTCTTCATGGCCTCTGTTTCCTGCAGTCATCTCTCCCTATCTCCCTTTCTACATATCTTGTTCCAACTTTCTCTCTCTCTCTCTCTCTTTCTCATTTGCTCTCTGGCAATTTCCTGGGTGCTGTCAACAAAATCACAAGCGAGTGAGACAGCATCTTGATATGTAATCTTTACACAATGAGGTAATAAATTAACAGCATTCAGGCATTATGTATGTGAGATTTGGTAGTTCTTGTTTTACCAGACTCGAGAGCACGCAAGCACGCTCATAACACACACTTTAGAGTCCTGCAGCACCTCCCCGCCTCTGCTTTGAATAAGTCTGTAGCCTGAGGGTCTAGACAGGTTGACTCCTAGATTCTTACACAAAAGAGAAGGAGGCCTGGGGACAAAGGATAGAGGAGTAGATATTGCTCTGATAAGCCCCACATCCCCACCTGTCACCTCCCCACCCTACTAACCTAACCTTGTAGCAGGTCATCAGTGCTAAAGTGCTTATATGTACCTGTCTTACTTTCACAATGAACCGAACAATGAACAAAGTTGTAACCATGACCTCCATAGCTACTTAGCTATCTCAGCTAATAGGCCTCTACCAAGGCTATATCTATATCAATCCCATGAAGCCCTGTAACATGTCTGACTTTACATTTCTTTCAAAACCCCAGAGCTTGACCTTAACACAGATTTCTCTCTTAACTGTCTAGTCTCTTTAATAAGGCCTGAGCCACAGGTGTAGGAACTACACCAGAAAGAACCAATGGATATAGTTTGGGTTTGATTTGTCCAAGGATGCTGCTTCATCCTTACAGCTGGTGATATAATGAGAGGTGGTTACCAAATAGTTCTGTCACAGTTAGTAAGTTCATGGAGTTTGCATGTCAGAGCTGGTAATGTATACAGCCACTGACACCTGCCCTGAAGGATCAGTCTGCTCTGGCATATAACCTGATTGACTCCCCACCTCCCTCTCTTCCATTTTATCCTAAAGTTTGTGCTGTGTTTTTTTTGTGACATTTAGCTGTCTTAGTGTGAGACATTCTGTTTGTCCAAAGTGTAATTAGCTCCAGGGAGGGGAGTAATTTCCTTAACTCTGTCACACCTTTTTTCTGACACCTTCACTTCATTTCAAAATAGAGATAGTATTTATTGGTGTAGTTTCATAATCACATTCCAGTTTATGCCAGGCTCAGATAACAGGAAGTCTAGGCTGAGAATAGTTAACAGCTAAAAATCTGATCACTCACAAGGAACCTCCCCACTGATGCTAGTTCAGTAGAAATGTTAAAGGGGACCTATTATGCAAAATGCACTTTTCCATGGTTTTCTATCGGTAGTATGTGTCCCTGGCGTGTCTACGGACCCCCCAAACATGAGAAAAGTCCATCCTCTCCGTCTTTTGCTTTCTCCACCTTTCAAGAAATGTGTGCTCAAACGAGCGGATTGGAGATTCGCCCCTGGTGACGTCAAGAAGGGCGATGCCCCTCCCCCCGGACGGGTGACGCTCCCCGAGCTAGGTGTGTGTTCCGCCCACTGAGTCCGTGTTACAGACGGTATCGTTACTTCCCTCGCGAACACCGGCTTTCGGTAGAACAATGTCGAAGGTACGAGCGAAACACAGTAGTTGCTTTGTTGTTGGCTGCACAAACCAACACTGAAGTCTTTTTTAACCCCTACGCCCGAGGATCTGAAGACCCAGTGGATTCATTTTATTTTTGATGGAAATGTTCCCGCTCCAACTCCGAAAGTGTTGTACGTGTGTGCTAACCGTTTCACCTAGGACTGCTTTCTCAACGAGGGCCAGTACAATGCAGGATTTCCTACAAGTCTGAAGATAAAGCCTGGATCAGTACCGACTGTGCGTGACCCAACTTTGAACTTCGGAGCTGTAAGTTTTACCATTTTATGTTGCTTTACTGTTTGTTCACGAGAGCCTGTTGCGTGTGTTGTTAGCATGGCAGCTAACGTGGCTAACGTTTAGTGTCGTCGACACGCAGCCGGGTATAGCTGGGTACAGATTGTATGTAATTCTTCTGCTTGGTATCGCCGTGTGACATTGATTAGAGCCACCCTGTTAAATGTATTATACTTTAAAGGCGTTTTAGCTGTAAAGTCAAGCCGGTAAAATTCGGACTAAATATCGGCTCTGTAGTGATTAGCGTAGGTGTCCGGGCTTGTTTATTAGTGCTGTGAAAGTTATTATTGAGAGTCATGCCTTATAACGGCCGTTTTAACGTTTATATCATGTTCACAGATACAGTGCCTGTAGGGAATATCTAGATAAGCGCAGAGCTAAGGGGATATGTCCGAGGGGATAGTCTATAATACACATTTTTGCATCTCGCACATATAGTGAGCTATTTGCAGCATTTACAAGCTATTGACAACCCAGTTTACACATAATTGAGAGCATCTGTTATCATTCTTGCACTGTTTGCAGCTGTTGCCATAACTACACATTTGAGGAGATGTTGGTGTAACCTCTGTTTCCTCTGTTCAGGCCATCTATACAGCTTCCTGCAACAGGGGATGTTGCATGCCAGACTGACCCACTGCAGGCACACAGTTATCCTTGAAGAGTCTTCAGCCTCACATCAGAAGTACAGGTCTGTAGCCATCTGAAGTGCATCTACTTTTGATAAACCTAACAGTCATTTATCAGTCTTGGAATAATGTGCAGGTAAATGAAGCTGTGGTTACTTAGAACTTGTGAGAGTGTGTAGGCTAAGGTTTCTGTCATCATCTGTCACCTGGCTGCCATGTACTACAATGAAAATGCTGACCGACCACAAGCCCAAACAAAAGTTCAAGGTCCAATTTCCAAAGGCCATGAAGGGAGAATGCAGAGCTACACCAGTTAAGACTGAGGCGACATTCTATAAGTGTTATATTATTTTATTTTTCAACCAAAAAATGTTTTGTACACATTGTATTAAATATTGCACATATAATGTTATGACAGTTCCATCAACAACAAAATACAGTAAAGATGAATTTTTGAAACAGACTCAGTCATTGTTTTGTAAAAAAAAAAAAGTGAAAAATGTAAACAAAATCTTTTGTGTTTTATCAAACAGGGAATGTGGTGGACCTCATATTTGAA
Source organism: Seriola aureovittata (assembly GCF_021018895.1). Classification (NCBI taxonomy): domain Eukaryota; kingdom Metazoa; phylum Chordata; class Actinopteri; order Carangiformes; family Carangidae; genus Seriola; species Seriola aureovittata. Next base: position 11,572,880 of record NC_079368.1, read on the forward strand.
AAAGTCTTTGTGACCTGGGACCATACACAGAAGCTGCTTTGGCCATCCCCATCCCAGAGGACCTCACTGCACAGTTCGAGCGGCCTGAGAAGGAGGAGGTCATATCCAGCTCTGTGTCCCGGTTCTATCATGGGCCAGTCTAAAACCCACATACAGGCCTGTGGCGTCAGGAAACACGGCATGGATGCGTAGGACCACGCAGGCTGGAATGACGATCCAGATTCTGCAACCAAGGAAGCCCCAGCTCACAAAGCTCCTATAGGCTAGATACCTGTACTGACTAAAACAACTGGACAGGGCATTTAGTCTTGCAAACATATATCTATGTTGTGTCTCACAATTTTTTTTTATGGATCCAGTGAATCCTACAGTTTTTTTATCATCACTGATTATAAGTGCCTCATTTGATGTAAATAAATGCTTGATTGTTACTAAAGAAATGACTCCTCTGAATTCATATATTATATGCATACAATCTGCTGATAGAAGAACTTTACAAATCAAAGAGCAGCTAAACTAATTTATTTGAGGGTGTGTTACTCTATTTGTGGTGTGTTATTACCATTGTAAAATTATGTGCACTGAAGTAAAACAAGACTGTCTAACATCTTTTATTTAGATTGAAACTATGTTTTTTACAAAGAATCAAAACGTACTGGTGTATTCCTCTCAACCGTAAAGGACCATAGTCAGTGCGGTACATGTTGCAGGCAGAACACATTGAGGCAGAGCGGCTCCAACCCAGGACGGTCTACCATACATGGTAAATCTTCCACGATCTCCCTTAGCCATCTGGTAACCTACAGTTAATTGCAAATGGTAAATTCTATGGTTGATTATAAATGTAATGTAATCAAAACAAATTAGTGATTAGTTTGTCCAGTGAGAATGCTACCTGTGGTATCTCCTAGCAGCAGATGTTCTCAGCTTCTGTGGGCATGGTTGCACAGTTTCCACAGGAGCACCTGTCCAAAATATAGAGAAAAATGGTAACATTCACCAAAATATAAAGCTTATGAAATTCAAACACTGACAGACAGTGGAGCTAAGGTGGGTAAGAAGTAAGCTTGGCTACATATCAAGTGCATATAACAGAGGTAATTTATAACATGTCACTTATTGCATATAATGTGGAGCTTGACAACAGTGTAGTGTAGAAAACTGCACAGTTCAGTCTTTGACTAAAGTTTACTGTTGCTGTCAGACATGTTTATGCTGATTTACAGCTTTCATTGTAATACACAAAATAAATTTACTACATAAAGGAAGATGTCATGATGAGCATCACTGCAAGTAAAAAATTATTTACTTTGTCAGCACAAATATCTGACTAGTACTGACATTGAACACCTGTAGCAGTCTACATACAACAAACATTTTCAGACTGTAAAAGTATATCTAAGGAGTCATGACAGATAACTACATTACACTATTCACAATAGTGCTTATTTACCAAAAGAGCTCCCAGTAATGAGGAGACAGTAACAGTTAGCATTAGCTACCTAGCTACATGTTAGTAACTGTGTGCCAGCTCTCATCAACAAACTCAAAATGTAATGTCAAAATACACAAAATTGGTTACCAACCATTCAGAAACGTCCTGCTGCAGTTGTAGAGTTTGAACTTCTTCAGCAGCCTCTCCCTCTGGCTCAGATTCTGGATAAAAGTCGTGTGGTTGAACCAAATCTCTACCGACGGCAGGTTGCCGGTCACGGTCACCGTAAACATTGGAGCACGGTGCTAGAAGCCCGAACGGCATCCCCTTCCGGAGAGGGGCGTGGTCAGGCACAGCTCATTGCATTTAAAGCTACAGACACAGAAACAGCCTGTTCTGAACAGGGCTGAAAAAGAGGGGTTTACAGGCATGCTGAAATATAGGATCGGAGTGGATTTTTTAGCAAAAAGCTTCAAATACATGCTTTGGGGACCTCTGAGACTTATTCAAACTTGTTGAAAAGGAGCATAATATGTCCCCTTTAAGTGATTTTTTTTTTTTTTTTTTAAGTGTTTATGGAGTTTCTAACCCTAACTGTACACAATTTATAAAAAACTTTTTTTAGCCAGACACAGCTAGATTAACATAAGCTTTACTGCCTTGGTGCACACTATATAAAGTAATAA